>NC_089587.1:185259927-185559927 GCF_019320115.1 Miscanthus floridulus | reverse complement strand
TTCATTCATCCCATACATCCGAAGCATCGCATATGCATTCACACATTCATTCATACGAAATCATTCAATCATCCCATACATCCGAAGCATCGCATATGCAATTAATGCATCACAATGCTTCGTGTTGCATCACGAAGCGGCAGTTGCCTCATTCAACATGAGCAACGACCGACCGGGGTTTGAAGGCCGGCCTGTGAAGGGCTCGAGGCCGCCTCACGTCAAACAGAGCCAGAGGAGAAAACATAGATGAGCTTCTGACTCCGACCTGCTTCCCTAATAGGCTGCTTCCCAGCAAAAGCTCGGCCCGACAGATGACATTACAAATGACCCGCAACTCCTGGGCCGGCCCAAATACCTAACGATAGGGTAGAAGAGCAGTCCAGTCTCTGACCGGAAGGCCTGGCCAAGAGGGGACGACACTCGCTTCTGACTCTGACCCGCTTCTCCGACTGGGCATACACCGAACCTCTACCTACAACTCTTCTCCGACCAGCGCGGTCAGAGCCGACTGGGAACAAATCGACCGGGGACGCCCGCTCGGTGAGGACCCAAGAGTTAGGCGGAGCAGATAAGGCAAGGCACTCAAGTCAACCACAATACCGAGGACCGTACCCTGCACGTCTGCAGGACGGTACTGTCAGGCCATGCCAGAAGGGTGCTTCGCAAACCTTTTAGGCATATCAGAACCCGAACAGTATTGCAGCCGCCATCCTTTGCGCTATAGTGTTGTGGGCGCCATCCTTCGCCATACCAGGCAAACACGATAATGCGCGTCTAACATAAGCAGTATTGTAGACACCGACGACCGACTTGTACCCGATGACGTGGGTAACAAGGCTAGAAAACACACTCTCTCTTTCTCTCTTAAACTTGTAAGGCCGTCCCTTTATCTATAAAAGGGATGCGCTCTTTCCCAATGACGACGGTTCATTCCGACTCTCTCTCTGCTAGCTTTAGATATTCAGAGCATCCGAACGACTCCACGGATCTAGAACTCTAAAGCTACACAGAGCACACGTTCCAGTACTTAGCGCACGTAGGAGCTCCCGTCACTCTTGGCCCTTCAGTCCAGAGTCCGACCGGACCTCTTGCACCCCATCTTATTCCCACCCGTTTGTAACCCTACAACAAACTTTGAGCACCTGGGCTCAGGAATAAAGTCTCCGACCGACTCAAACTGGACGTAGAGCACGTTGCCTGAACCAGTATAAACCATGTCATTGAGTGCTAGACCACATCCAATCACAACGTATGACAAAACTACAAATATTTACTTGTTAGTCACTTTTCGCACCGACAACTTGTTTCCACAAAATTTCTTCAAACTTTTATGAAAAGTTATCCTATGTAAAAGTCCTTTAAAAGCTTTATTACTCTACTACAAAGTTCTCACAAGTTCTTCTGAAAAAATCTTCTGTTAAGTTAGCATAAATTGTATGTATAAATAATGATTTATAAAACATACAACGTCACAAAAAAATAAAATTTCCCAAAAGAAATAAAAGAAAAGGCACATGCCCTACAGGCGCCTTCCTAGCGCGCATGCCACCAAGCTCTCATGTTTGGTCGTTCACTCGTTTGCATTAACACTTGGATTGAATTAAACTGAAAATATGATTCACATATTGAAAAACATACAAGTTACAGCTTGCAACAACAATTTATTCAATCAACCACAAGATCTTGCTCAAAGCAGGTTATGGCGTTGCAGCTGTATAACAAGAATCCGTAGCATATCAACGAACATAAACAAATTAGGAATAAAAACCGTTAGCTAAAAATACAGCCTTCTGCTGCTTGTATCAACTCTGTTCAACAGATGGGCAGGGGCTCGCCGTTCCACTCCTTGAGGCACTCGAGCAGCGGGTCGATGTGCTTGCCCTGGTTGATGGCAAGGAGCACCTTGTTGAGCTCCTCGCCGGGAGAGCGCGTCTTCTCGCCGGTGAGGTACACGGCTCCGAGCTCCTCGCGCACGAAGCGGTAGAGCGGGTAGGAGCGGCACTCGGTGATTCTGTTTGGTATGGCTGCCGTGCCGTTCTCCACAGCCGCCCGTGCAGCCTCCACTGCCTTGGGAAGCGCCGCGCGCAGCTCCTCCTCGAACTGGGCGACCTTGGCGAACACGGACGTCTCCGCGTCGAGCTCGGCAGCGCCGTTGGCGAGGGCGCGCTCCACGAGCACGTTGCGAAGCTTCTTCATCAGCGGGTAGTTAGCGCTGCAGGGGTCGTCGGCATACGCGAACACCGCCTCGCGCTCGATCTCCTGGAGCAGGTCCTTCTCGCAGAAGCGGGCGACGTGGAGACCACCGGTGGAGTTGGTGCTCAGAGTCTTCTTCGCCACCGTCATCACGCAGCTCTTGACGGCGCTCTTGACGTTCTCCTCGATGTGACGCAGGTCGACCGCCTGGCACAGGGCGATCAGGAACGTCGAGGACATGAGCTTCAGGATCTCGATGGCCTCTGCGGTCTTCCTGGAGGAGATGAGTCCGAGCGAGTTCACGTCCTGGTTGTGCTGCTCCGCGCTCTCAACGTGGTTGGTGACCGGGTTCCCCAGGAACTGCAGCTCAGAGCAGTAGGACGCCATGGCGATCTCGGCGCCCTTGAAGCCGTAGTCCAAGCTGGGGTTGCGCCCACCGGACAGGTTGGAGGGCAAGCCGTTGTTGTAGTAGTCGTTGACGAGCTCAGAGAACTGCGCAAACATGAGCTTGCCGATGGCTGCGATGGCGAGACGTGTGTTGTCCATGGACACCCCGATGGGCGTGCCCTGGAAGTTGCCACCGTGAAGAGCCTTGCTTCGGGCGACATCGATGAGTGGGTTGTCGTTGACGGAGTTGATCTCGCGCTAAATGGACTTGATGGAGGCACGGATAACCTCAATCTGAGGGCCAAGCCACTGCGGCGACGTGCGGAGCGCGTACCGGTCCTGCTTCGGCTTCATCAACGGGTCCAGCTCGCCGAGCTTCTTGGCAAGCTTCATGTAGGAGCTGCCCTCCAAGATGTGCTCCATGATGGCAGCAGCCTCGATCTGTCCCGGGTGGTGCTTCAGCTTGTGGGTCAGGTGGTCGGTGTACTCCGGCTTGCCGTTCATGACCTCGCAGAACACGGCGGACAGGACCTCGGCAAGGATGGCTAGGATGTTTGCCTCAAAGAGCACGGTGGAGGCAAGGCCAGAGCCCACGGCGGTGCCGTTCACCATGGCAAGACCCTCCTTGGGCTGCAGCTCGAAGAAGCCGCCCTGGATTCCGGCAATCTTGAACGCCTCTGCGGCGTTCACCTTGCTGCCATCCGGGGCGACTGCAACAGAGTTCTCACGCCCGGTGACGAGGCCGGCAATGTAGGAGAGCGGCACGAGGTCGCCGGACGCGGTGACCGTGCCGCGGAGCGGCAGGCACGGCGTGACGTTGGCGTTGAGCAGCTTGACGATCGCCTCGAGGATCTCGAAGCGGATGCCGGAGTACCCCTGGAGCAGGGTGTTGATGCGGACGAGCATGGCCGCCCTCGTGGCCTCGGCCGGCAGGACGTGGCCGTCTGTACCGGTGCCGAATGCGCCAGCGTTGAGGAACCGGATGAGCTCCCTCTGGAGAGCGCCGCCTTCCTTGGTCCTCCTGTGGGACGTGGCGCCGAAGCCGGTGGTGACGCCGTAGCTGTCGGTGCCGTTCATCATGCTGTTCATGACCCAGTCGCTGCTGGCCTGGACCCGGCCACGGGCGGACTCGTCGAGCTCGACGCGGGCCTCGCCAGCGCCGGCGGCCACGGCGGCCACCTGCCCGATGCGGAGGCTGGCGCCCTCGATCTTCACCAAGGGCTGGCGGTACTCGGTGACCATCCGCTTCACCTCGTCCAGGTGGCTGCCCATCAGCTCCTCCGCGGCCTTTCCCCAGTTAAGCGGGTCGGCGCGGGGCGTCGCCATGCACAGGGAGTCGCCGTTGGTAGCAGCAACGCGGCCGTTCTCGCACTCCATTGATGTGGGGCTGGGGTTTGAACAGAAGACACTTGCGCCGTAAATGATTTGGGATCAGAAGTAAGGTGATGGCCTGCTAGTCTGGATGGACAAGAGCTCGTGATGCACTGGATGGTGCTGCTCTTCTTGGAGTGAAACGGAAGGGGTTTAAATAGCGGAGGGCTGCGCCCGCGCGTCTTGGGGGTTGGTCGACTTTCTCATAACAGAACGAGTGCCGCGTTGCAAGTAAAATTTTTGGCGGGGCCGGCGGCGTGGAAAGCGTCGCGATTTCGTCTAGTGGTGGCCGGCTGAGGACGGCTCGGTCGCGCCGCGGGCGGGGTTGGTGCCCCCGGCGCCTGCGCGGGGGTTGGTGACTGGTGTGGGCAGAGCTCCGTCCACCGTGCTCGCTTCGGCTCACCTGCCACGGTACGCTGTTAGTCGTTTCTGTTCTCTGTTTTGGTCTTGCTTTTGCACTGATTTGGGGGATATGATGGCAGCAGGCAGCAGGAAGGCAACCAGGCACACTCTGTCGTATTGTGGATGCAATCAAACGCACGCATCAGGCGAGTAGATACCAGTAGTAGTTCATAATGTTTTGAAGGACCATTGGTGTCAACAACAGTTGCTTCATTTGGCACGGAAAAAGCACGTATATTGATCTTTCTAACGAATGTAAAACCCATTATCTTGGGGGTAGTTAGAGGTTCACTGGGGTAATCGATCACGAGTAAACGGTCAGAGTTAGGGCAGTTGGAACAAAATTTCTATGGAGCATGAGGTTTCGAACGCCTTTGTTTGAAGTTTGAACAGAGACCTGTCAGCTGAAGCATAAGCAAATGTGCTGATTATGAGTCAACGACCCTGCAGGATTCTCCATTTGTTTGGACATATCAGATCAGATACTTGCACGTATTTTGCAACTATATAATCCTTTACTACTCGCTCCATATAATTTCTCACCGGAGTCTCTTGATTTCTTGATCCATCTTCACGCTTTAGTAACCAGGATTCAGAATTTCAACGAAATTTCACTGAAATTTCCTTAATTTCAATAATTTTGGTGGTGGCCAAAAGAAATTACGAAATTTTGTAATACACTAGTACATGTGCTATATAACTCTAGACTAGATTCATATTTTCTATTGTTTGTGTTATATATTCTTCTACTCAATAGATGCATAGTCATAAATAAGTCATGTCAATATTTGTTTATATATATATATATATATATAAACATACTTCATGTGCAAGTTCTAAAAAAATTCGGTGAAATTTTGGCTAAATTTCACGAATTATGGTAATTTTAGGGGTGGCCGATATTTTTTAAAAAAACGAAACTGAAAACCCTGTCAGTAACTACAAAGAAGTGACCACAGGTGGAGAATTTTTTTTGATTCACGTAATTATGATTAAACAAATTCGTGAGGCGGTTCTTGATGCACTACTTTCCTGGAAGAAGCCATGGATTCAGTACTTCTGCATCACATGCTCGCCAGTCGCCTCCACGTGATGTACAAGGTGTGTGTGCGAACACCAGCAGGCACTTGGTCCAGTCGTCGTCGGTCGGTCTAGTCCTGTCTTCGAGTCGTCGTCCACTGGTGTTCTTCCGTTTGGTCACCTGCATCTACACTAAACAAACTGATAAATTTTGCTGGAACTTTCACAAGCATGTTTCTTTCAATCGTCCATATACGGAAGTTTTAGAACCGTAGCAGGAGCTGTCACTTGGTTCATTCATGAAGTAGTAGCAACCAGCAGCATAGCAGCATGTGTAGATCTACGTCACGTTCTTCAATACTACTTCAGCGATACTTTTTAGTGAAGAAACATTGTTTTTCTCTCACAACAAATCAACATCAACATAAGCCAAATTTCAGCGAAACGAACAGGGCCTATTAGACTGACCAAACTACAGTTCAGTGCTAACATCCTGAACCCTCACAGCGGACAGCCGGGCAGGCGTGCACTATATATCGCCACAAACCACAACCTGACAAGCCGGGAATTGTATTCTTCCCCACTCCCTTTCTCATTTGCCTGTTGCACACGTTATTCACACAAAATGATCCGACAGTGCCACAGCGGCCTGCGACGGCCATGCATATAGTGGATCGACCTTGTTCTTGTTCCCCATGTGGCCGTGCAAACCAGACCACAGAACCAGTGCGACCAATGCAATGGTCCAAATAAAGCCAGAAATCGTGTGTTTTCACATGGACGTAAACCCATCAAACTTGAGGCCACGATGAGGCCAGGTCTCCCTCCATCTCGTTGCTCGAGGGCTTGAGGCCATGAGAAGTGACCTCGATCGCGCGCTTATATGCATACCTGGCTATATGAATGTGCATTTATCTTCGGTGCAGATAGATGCATGGTTAGTTGGTTACATGCACACGACAGTGAGCGAGGAAGTACGGGACCAGCATGCATTTATGTACGGATTGGTGGCTGATGCATGGGCACGGCGGCCCTCATTCTTTGTCCCCTAGCAAGTGATCGATGGCGGTACGCAGAGTGTGAGGCAAAATGCATGCAGCGTCCATGTCAGGGCTTCCTTGCCACACCATACGTGAAGTGCTCAGGTATGCAACGTATGCTAAGGTGCTGAGGAAGCAGGCGTATGGTCCTATCTCTGCCGCCACTACTGTTAGCCCGCAAGATCATCGGACTCTAGCCGACCATGGCCGAGCACGACAGATGTTATCCGACCACACACTATAGCTAGAGGTAGAAGAAGAGAGGGAGAACAGAACACACACAGTACAAGCACCAGCATTGGCCGGGGCTCTGTACAGGAGATGGCAAATCTGAACTCTCTTTACTGAGTTGCAGTGACAAACTATATATACAACTGTATCCATATAGTTCTAGTACAGCTGCCGTGTGCTTCAGTTACTATATGCGACAGCAGGGCTGACTTTGGCGTCTGCCCCTGCTGTGGCTACATTGCGGCAGGTGAGCCGTTCGGCGCCTGCCCCTGCGGCTGCTACAGTGCAACAGCAGGGAGCCCTTTACGGCGCCGCCTTCACCTGTTGTGCATTCACACAAGGGATATAGAAGATTATCTAACAATTCTTCCCCTAATCCTTCTGCTACCCTTGAACCCCATCCATGCCGATCATCTTCTTTAGCTCCGTGAGTCGAAGACGGCTGAGCGGCTTGGTGAGGACGTCCGCGAGTTGCCGACCAGTTTTGACGAACTCGATGACGATCTGCCCTCCATTGACACAGTCCCTGAGGAAGTGGAACTTCATGTCGATGTGTTTGCTCCGGTCGTGGAGAACCAGATTCTTCGCGAGGGCGATGGCGGGCTGGTTGTCCACAATCAGTGCTGGTGGTTGAGCTTCCACACAGGTCACCTCGCCCAGCAGCCGGCGCAGCCACATAACTTGGCACGCCGCTGTGGCCGCCGCTACGTACTCTACCTCGCACGTAGACAGTGCCACCACCTTTTGTTTCAGCGACAGCCATGAAATTAGAGCCGACCCGAGGAAGACGAGCACACCAGAGGTGCTCTGTTGTCCGTCGATGTCCCCCGCCATGTTTGTATCGCTGAACACAGTGAGCTGCAGCCTGTTTCCCCCTGTCTTGGGGAAGACGATCCCTTGATCCACCGTCCCCTTGACGTAGCGCAACGGCCGCTTCACCGCAGCCCAGTGATCCTCTCGAGGATCCTCCATGAAGAGACTGACGTAGCCCACGGCGAACGTAATGTCCGGTCTCGTGTGGACTAGGTAGCGTAGTCCGCCAACGATGCTCTAGTAGAGTGTTGCATCTACCTTCGCCGTGGTGATGGCCTTCGTCAGCTTCATCCGCTCCTCCATCGGAGTCACGCATGGCTTGCACTCAGCCATGCCGCTCCGCTCCAATAGCTTAGAGGCGTACGCGCTCTGACCAAGCGTGAGTGCCGCCTTCCCCTATCTCACCTCGATGCCGAGATAGTAGGAGAGTGCGCCGAGATCGCTCATTCAAAAACGAGCAGCCATCTCATGCTTGAAGCTGTCGATGTCCTCCGCATGCGCACCGGTGACGATCAAGTTGTCCACATACACGCCGACGATGAGCTCCTCCTTCCCCCATCGCCGCGTGTAGAGCGTGTGCTCGGTTGCCCACTTCGTGAACCCAAGCTCGTCCAGCGTGGCGTCAAGCTTGGCATTCCACGCTCGTGGGGCCTGCCACAGCCCGTAGAGCGCCTTGTGCAGTTGGAGCACCCACAGCTCCGCTCCCTTGACGGCGAAACCCAGAGGTTGCCTGACGAAGACCGTCTCCGCCAGCTCACCGTTGAGGAAGGCCGATTTAACGTCCAAATGATGGACGCGCCAGTTCTTTGCTGCTGCCAAAGCTAGTAGCAAACGGACAGACTCCATGCGCGCTACTGCGCAAAGACTTCCTCGAAGTCGATGCCCTCATGCTAAACAAAGCCTCGGGCCACGAGGCGCGCCTTGTGCTTGACAATGGCACCGAGCTCGTCCCGCTTGACCTTGTACACCCACTTCAGGCTGATCGAACGACATCCTAGAGGTGGATTGACAAGCTCCCATGTCTCGTTTTCCTCAATCGCCTTCATCTCCGCCAGCATCGCCCGTCGCCAGTTTTCATCATGCTCGGCCAGCGCGAATGTGGGTGGTTCCTCAACACTGACGAGCAATAGCTCTTGGTCATTGAGCAACCGACTAGCCAGGCTTGAGGGCCCTGTCCCGCCGACGATGTCATCCAACCTGTGGAACCGCACCTCCACACCTTTGTGGAAGGCATCCACGAACTTAGTGATGTCACTTGGAGGTGAGGCGAACTCGATCGGCGTCGATGGAGTTCCCTGTTCCACCGGAGTGCTCGACATCCTGGTTGCAGTGCTCGGCACTACTCCTGGACAGCTCGTCACCACTCCTAGAGTGGTCTGCACCCCTCCTGGAGTGCTCGGCACCAGTCTTGTAGTGGTCAGCACCACTGCAAGACTGCTCGGCTCTGCTACGGGAGTGCTCGACACTCGTCCTGGAGTGGTCGCCACCACTGCAGGACCTCTTGGCTCCACTCCTAGAGTGCTCGGTACCCCTCACAGAGTGCTCGGCACCTCTCCAAGAGTGCTCGGCTCTAACGCCGGAGTGCTCGGTACCCCTCTTGGAGTGCTCATCACCTCTTCCCCAGCGTCTCCACCACCGTGGATGACCAAGTGCTTGATGACGAAGGTGTTGGTGAAGCCACTAGCTTCCCCCTTGCTCGGACTGTTCCAGTCCCAAGCCACCTTCTCGTCGAACACGACGTCGAGTGAGACAAGTACCTTATCTCTGCGTGGGTCGTAGAGCCGGTACGCCTTGGTATCCTCCGCGTAGCCTAGGAACACCATCGGTGTGCTCCTGTCTTCCAGCTTGGTGAGGATCGGCTTTGTCTTCCTGATGTGGCCGATGCAGCCAAATGTCCAGAGGAAGGACACGCTTGGCTTGCGTCCAAGCCAAGCTTCGAATGGCATCTTGCCTGTCAGGGCCTTGGTGGGAGCGCGATTGAGGATGAACACCGCTGTGGTCACCGCCTCACCCCAGAACCTTATCGGCATGCATTTGTCCTTCATCATGGATCGTGCCATGCCGACCACCGTCTGGTTCCGTCGCTCCACCATGCTATTCTGCTGTGGCGAGTATGGCGCGGTGTGGTGTCGCACCACACCCTGATCCGCGTAGTATGCAGCGAACTCCACCGAAGTGAATTCACCGCCGTGATCAGTCCTCAGTACGCGGAGCTTCTTGTCGCTCTCGACCTCCATGCGCATCTTGAACTTCTTGATCGCCGCCGCCGCTTCGTCCTTGCTCATCAGGAGTTGCAGCCACATGTAGCGACTGCAATCATCCATGAGTAGGAGGAAGTACCGCTGACCACCGTTTGTGGCTGGTGTGATCGGCCCGCAGAGGTCACTGTGGATGAGCTCGAGAGCATCCTCCACGTGATACTTGGCCACCTTTGGGAATGGTAGCCTCCTCTGCTTCTCGGCTAGGCAACTGTCACATAGCTCACCTCCGTGCTTGATGTGGGGTAGCCCTCAGACCATCTTCTCCAGTCGACCAAGCGCGTCGAAGCTGAGATGTCCGAACTAGGCATGCCACAGCCACGGTTCCTCGATGTGCCTTGCCGCCAGGCACAACGGCTGCTCTACCTTTAGGTCAAGTAGGTACAACCGGTTCAGGGACCTCTTCACCTTGGCAAGAAGTCGCTGCTCCTGGTCCCTGATCCTAAGGACTCCGTTCTTGATCAGTACCTCGCTATTGTGCTCATCCAGCGGACCAAAGCTGATGATGCTTGAACACAGCTGCGGGATGTAATATACATTCGTCAGCGCGTGGTGCTCGCCGTTCTAGCACCTAAAGATGATGGTGTCGTGTCCTCGGATAGCGACCCTTGAGCCATCAACAAACTTCACCGTATCGGTAACATCGTCGTCGAGCTCGGAGAAGGATGCCTTAGAGCCCATCATGTGGTTGCTAGCACTAGAGTCCAGATACGACCGCTGCTCCTGGTTAGCACCCACACGTTCGAGGTGGACTTGGGCGCATGATTCGTCGAGGTTGACAACTTTTAGGGCCATCCCAGGTCCTTCCACCGTCGTCACCTCTCCCTTCTCCTCGGCCTTGATGTCGTGCAGTGCGTAGAACGTCGCCATCAGAATAGTTGCCTCATCATCATCATCAGCTTGCGCCAGATGTGCCTCGGCCTTCTTCTCCTGCTTGCGATTTGGGCACTCTCGTGCCCAATGGCCCATCTTCCCGCAACGCCGACAGGCGTTAGGGTTAACCTGCTTCTTCTTCTCTAAATAAGTCTTACCGCGGCGCTTTCCATCGCCACCGTGGCTAGAGGAGGCTACCCCAGAGTTCCTCCGAGCAGCCCACTCCTCCTCTGTCAGCAGCAGTGTGCCGCTGTCCTTCGTTGCTGTCGCCTACTCCAGGTGCTCGTCCACCGCCCGCAGATGGCCTGTCACATCCTCGATGGTGAGGGTCGACAAGTCCAGCATCGTCTCTATGGAGAGAGCGATCTGGATGTACTTTGTCGGCACAGAGTGGAGGTACTTGGAGACCGCCTCCTCTTCGTCGATGGTGACGCCGTAGCTCTTCAGCTTGCTGATGAGCGTCTACAGGCGAAGGGAGAAATCTTCCACCATTTCACCATCCTTGAACTTGAGGTTGGTGAAAGCATGTAGGCCCCTAGATGGGTTTCGATGATTAATGACAATACGAGATTACTATGACTAACGTGTGTTTTGCAGAGGCAATTAAGTTAGGTCATGGTAATGGCAATTGATTGGGCAATCATGGTTGGCATGCCCCTATGATGGAAATCGTTTCAGTTTTCAAAGGATGGACGACAAGGTTAAGGATGGACTAGTTCTAAGTGTCGTTTGGTGTTGAAGAGACACTTAGAGTAGTTTAGGACTTTGTTTTTCCTTTGGCCATACTATTAAGGGGGGTATGGACTAGTAGCTTGACCTAGGTAAGTCTAGTGGGTTAGGTGTGGTGCACACTTGTCAAATCTAGCACTAGGTAGCTCCGAAGTAGCCCTTAGATCAATTGGAGAAAACTTCATTCATATATGATTTCTAGTTGGAAGTGAATGGAGGGTCAAATGTTGACCGGACACTGGTCTCGGTGCAACCGGACGCTGGCAGTAGAGTCCGGTCAGTTCATTTGATCAAGTGAAGTCGTCTGGATGCGATCGGACGCTGAGTGAAAAGTGACCGGACGCTGGGTGCCAGAGTTCGGTCAACTCCAGTAAGGTTCCAAAGAAGGAGAATCCTGATTGGACGTTGGTCAGGTTCCGGTTACTGACCGGACTCTAGGCTCCAGCGTTCGGTCAACATCAGTAAGGTTCCAGAGAGTAGTTTTTGTGATCGGGCGCGTTCGGTCAGTACTGACCGGACGCAGGTCAGAGTCTGGTCACAACTTAACGGCTCTATGGCGGGGAGAACTGACCAGAGCGTCTGGACACCTTGACCGGAGCGTCCGGTCACCCCGCACAGTGCTGACTCAAGCACATAATGGTTCGTTTTGAATGAGGGGGTATAAATACTTCCTCTATTCATCCAAGGGAGTACTCTTGCCCATTTCAACAGCTAAGAAACACCATTGAGAGTGACAAGGAGAGCAAGAGCCTAGTGAGGTGATTGAGATTTGAGAATCCAAGATTAAGGCCTCATTAGTGAAAAGAGAGTAGCAAGTGTGCATCCACCCTTGTCATTAGGCTTGTTGTGGTCAAGTGAGAGTTCTTGCTTGTTACTCTTGGTGATCGCCATCACCTAGATGGCTTGGTGGTGATTGGGAGTTTGGTGATCATCTAGCGGAGCTTATGGATGACCCAACTCAAGTTGTGAGCGGTTGTGGGTGATTCACCACGATGGAGTGTGAAAGAATCAACCCGTAGAGAGCACTTGATCCTTGCGCGGATCAAGGGGGAGCTACACCCTTGCGCGGGTGCTCCAACGAGGACTAGTGGGGAGTGGCGACTCTCCGATACCTCGGCAAAACATCGCCGTGTTCCTTCTCCTCTCTTTACTTTAAGCATTTACATATGAGCAATTCAATTCTTGTCTTTACATTCTTAGAATTGTCATGCTAGAGTAGGATTGGAACTTAGGGTGCTAAACTTTTATGCGGTAGATCAATAGAATTTACTTTCTAGGCACAAGGGATGAAGTGGGCTAAGTGTAGGGTTTATTTATTGCAAAGAATTTTAGAATTAGCCCAATTCACCCCCCCCCTCTTAGGCATCTTGATCCTTTCAGTTGGCGTACTCCTGCTTCAGAAGCTAGGCCGTCGCCTTCTTTGCGCGGTCGGAACCAACGCGCATCGCTGCAATAGCCTCCCACGCCTCCTTAGCAGAGCTCTTTGCCCTCAACGGCTCCCTGTACTCTACCGGTAAAGCAGCAAGGATAGCCTCCAACGCTAACATGTCATCTTCCTCATTGTTGGTGTCCTTGTCAACAGCATTCCAAAGCCATTGGGCTCTGAGCTTGACCTTCATGGTCACCGACCACTCTCCATAGTTGGTGCGAGTCAGCATCGGCCAACTGGTGCCGCTGACCTCCCGCACCATGCAAACAACGACCTTCTATTGTGGCTGGGCAGCCATAGCAGTGCCACTACTGTCGGCCATCTCCAAACCGTCCGTCATCACCAGCAGTTTGTCCTGCGACGGTGCTTGTATGGCTCCAATACCACTTGTTAGCCCGCAAGATCACCTGCTCAGGTGAGTCGACCACTCACCAGTCTTGCCGACCATGGCCGAGCACGACAGACGTTGTCCGACCACACACTATGGCTAGAGGTAGAAGAAGAGAGGGAGAACAGAACACACACACAGTACAAGCACCAGCGTTGGCCGCAGCTCTATATAGAAGATGGCAAATCTAAACTCTCTTTACTAAGTTGTAGTGGCAAACTATATATACAACTCTATCCATCTAGTTCTAGTACAGCTATCGTGTGCTATAGTTACTAGATGCGACAGCAGGACTGACTTTGGCACCTGCCCCTGCTGTGGCTACAGTGCGGCAGATGAGCCATTTGATGCCTACCCCTATAGCTGCTACAGTGCAACAGCAGGGAGCCCTTTACGGCGTCGCCTTCACTTGCTGTGCATTCACACAAGGGATGCAGAAGATTATCTAACAACTACCACTTTTTTTTTAGATTGCCACTCCCTGGTGTTAGGTAGTACCCAATGAACTGGTGTAGTAATCGTAACCAAGGGGAGAAAAACTAGCATGGCCTGCTAAGTTAAATAGCGATGGTGCTGACTGCTGACAAATGAGGCGAGAGGCGTAGGTTGGGCCATGTCAGCTGCCAATGCATGTTGGATTTCCTGATTAGTGGTCCTGAGCGAGAGGCCACACCAGAAGCTTCGCCAACAATCCAGCATGGCTATGCATCATGCGCGGTGCGCATACATTTTTAAGCCAACGATGATAAGCTTCAACGTAAAATCACTAGAAGGGTCATCTCTACGGTAAGAACGAGTAATGGTTCGAGGAGCTCATCACCAAAAAATAATACATATAATAAAGACCCTCTTTTCACTGGAAGTGTGACGATCCGATTCAGTCTCTAGCTGGGATAGCTTACAGACAATCCTAGAGGCCAGCACCCCGTTCGCTTGATCATATCTACCATGCTTATCAGCCATGATACATTGTTTTTCTCTCACAACAAAATAGCATTAGCCGGCTTATAAGCCACAAAAATGATCAAACGAACAGGGTGTAGAGGCTTCCCACAAAGATGGTGCAGATGGATGCAACAGCTTCAGACCACATCACATGGTCCACGGTTGTAATAAACGGCTGCCCTAGCCCGTGGTTTACCTGCAAGAAAGGACTAAGGCAAGGAGATGCTCCCTCCCCCTATCTATTCTTGTTGGTAGCTGATGTTCTTCAGCGCCGCTACATACAGTTCAATGGAGGAGTCTGTCATCCTCTGACAGATGATGTCTGCCCCATTTTGCAATACGCCGACGATACACTGATTGTGGTTCATGCTGAGATTCTAGATGTAAGTGTTAGATAATCTACTGCTACCTTGTGTGAACACAGCAAGGGGAAGACGGCGCTGAAAATGCCCCCTGCTGTGATACTATAGCCGCTGCAGGTGTAGGTGCCGAACTACTCACCTGTAGCACTGTAGGCACATGTAGTGGCCGGCGCAGAGTCAGCCCTGTATGTTGTCTAGTCACTATTGCTGTAGGGCAGCTGTACTAGGACTAAATGGATAGAGTTGTATAAATAGACTACCACAACAACTCAGTAAAGAGAGTTCAGATTTACCATCTCTCAGACAGGGCTTCGGCCAACGCTGGTGTATTGTACTATGTGTGTATGCTCTGTTCTCCCTTCTTCTAGCTCCACCCATAGTGTGTGGGGACGGATAACGCTTGTTCATGGTCGGCACGACTAGTGGGTGCTCGGCAAGACCAGTGAGTGGTTCACTCACCTGAGCCGGTGATCCTGTGGGCCAACAAGTTGGTATCAAAGCCATACAAGCGTCGTCGCCAGACTAACCGCTGGCGATGACGGGTGGTTCGGGTATGGGCAACAGCAGTGGCACTGCTGTGGCTGCCCAGCCACGACCGAAGGTTGTTGTTCGCACGGTGCGGGAGGTCAGCGACACCAGTTGGCCGACACTGACTCGCACCAACTATGGAGAGTGGTTGGTGGCCATGAAGGTCAAGCTCAGAGCCCGACGGCTCTAGAATGCTGGTATCAAGGGCACCGACAATAAGGAGGATGACATGTCAGCGTTGGAGGCTATCCTTGCTACTATACTGGCGGAGTATAGGGAGCCATTGGGGGTGAAGAGCTCGGCTAAGGAGGCGTGGGAGGCTATTGCGGCGATGCGCGTCGGTTTTGACCGCGCAAAGAAGGCAACGGCCCAGCTTCTGAAGTAGGAGTATGCCAACCTCAAGTTCAAGGATGGTGAAATGGTGGAGGACTTCTCCCTCTGCCTATAGATGCTCATCAGCAAGCTGAAGAGCCATGGTGTCACCATCGACGAAGAGGAGGTGGTCTCCAAGTACCTCCACTCCGTGCCAGCATAGTACATCTAGATCGCTCTCTCAATAGAGACGATGTTGGACTTGTCCACCCTCACCATTGAGGATGTGATAGGCCGTCTGCAGGCGACAACAACGAAGGACAGTGGGAAACTCCTGCTGATGGAAGAAGAGTGGGCTGCTCAGAGGAACTCCAGGAAGGCAGCCTCCTCCAACTGCGGTGGCGATGGCAAGCGCCGCGGCAAGGCTTCTTCGGAGAAGAAGCAGGTCGACCCCAATGCCTGCCGGCGTTGCGGGAAGATGGGCCATTGGGCATGGGAGTACCCAAATCGCAAGCAGGAGAAGAAGGCTCAGGCTCACCTGGCGCAAGTCGATGATGAGGATGATGCCACTATCCTGATGGCGACGTTCTGTGCACTACACGACGTCGAGGCCGAGGAGAGGGAAGAGGTGACGATGGTTGAAAGACCTAGGAAGGCCCTTAAGACTGTCAACCTCAACGAACCATGCGCCCAAGTCCACCTCAAACATGTGGGTGCCGACCAGGAGCAGCAGTGGTATCTGGACTCTGGTGCTAGTAACCACATGATGGGCTCCAAGGAATCATTCTCTGAGCTCGACGACGATGTTACCGGTACGGTGAAGTTTGGTGATGGCTCAAGGGTGGCTATCCAAGGGCGCGGCACCATCATCTTCAAGTGCCAGAACAGGGAGCACCACGCACTAACGGATGTATACTATATCCCGCAGCTGCGTTCCAGCATCATCAACATTGGTCAGCTGGATGAGCGTGGTAGCGAGGTACTGATCAAGGATGGAGTCCTTAGGATCCGGGACCGGGAGCAGCGACTTCTTGCCAAGGTGAAGAGGTCCCTAAACCAGTTTTACCTGCTTGACCTAAAGGTATAGTAGCTGGTGTGCCTAGCAGCAAGGCACTCCGAGGAGCCGTGGATGTGGCATGCCCGGTTCGGACATCTTAGCTTCGACGCGCTTGGTCGGCTAGAGAAGATGGTCCGAGGGCTACCCCACATCAAGCACGGAGACGAGCTATGTGACAGCTGCCTGGCTAGGAAGTAGAGGAGGCTACCATTCCCAAAGGCGGCCAAGTATCGCGCGAAGGACGCTCTCGAGCTCGTCCACAGTGACCTCTGAGGGCCAATCACGCCTGCTACAAACGGTGGTTGGCGGTACTTCCTCCTGCTCATGGATGATTGCAGTCGCTACATGTTTCTACAACTCCTGACAAGCAAGGACGAAGCAGCAACAGTGATCAAGAAGTTCAAGACGCGCGTAGAGGCCGAGAGCGGAAAGAAGCTCCGCGTGCTGAGGACTGATCGCGGCGACGAATTCACTTCGGTGGAGTTCACTGCGTACTGCGCGGATCAGGGTGTGGGGCAACACCACACCGCGTCGTACTCACCACAATAGAATGGTGTGGTGGAGAGGTGGAACCAGACGGTGGTCGGCATGGCCCGATCCATGATGAAGGCCAAAGGCATGCCGGCAAGGTTCTAGGGTGAGGCGGTGACCACGACAGTGTTCATCCTCAACCGCGCTCCGACCAAGGCCCTGACGGGCAAGACGCCATTCGAAGCTTGGTATGTGCGCAAGCTGAGCGTGTCCTTCCTCTGGACATTCAGCTGCATCGGCCACGTCAGGAAGACAAAGCCGAACCTCACCAAGCTGGAGGACATGAGCACACCCATGGTGTTCTTGGGCTACATGGAGGGTACCAAGGTGTACCGGCTCTACGACCTACACGGAGACAAGGTGCTTGTCTCGTGCGACATCGTGTTCGACGAGAAGGCGGCCTGGGACTAGAGGAGTCCGAGCACGGGAGAAGCTAGCAGCTTCACCAACACCTTCGTCGTCGAGCACTTGGTCATCCATGGTGGTGGAGACGCTGGGGAAGAGGTGCCGAGCACTCCGGGAGGAGTGTCGAGCACTCCAGCAGTAGAGCCAAGCACTCCTAGGGTAGTGCCGAGCACTTCGGGAGGGATGCCGAGCACTCCTAGAGGGATGCCGAGCACGCCAGGAGTGGTGTCAGGAGGTTCTGCAGTGGTGGCGACCACTCCAGGACGGGTGCCGAGCACTCCCATGGCGGTAGCCAAGATGACTTACAGTGGTGTCAACCACTCCAAGACTGAGTCTGGGCACTCCTATAGTGTGGCCGAACACTATAGGAGTTATGACGAGAAGTCCAGAAGGTGTTGTGCCAAGCACTCCGGCGGAACAGGGAACTCCTTCAACACTGATCGAGTTCGCCTCACCTCCAAGTGACATCAATGAGTTCATGGACGCCTACCACGAAGGTGAGGAGGTGCGGTTCCGCAGGCTGGACGACATCGTCTGCGGCACAGGTCCCTCAGGCTTGGCGGGTAGGCTGCTCAATGACGCAGAGCTACTACTAGTCAGTGCTGATGAACCACCCACGTTCGCGCTGGCCAAGCGTGATGGAAACTAGCAATGGGCGATGCTGGAGGAGATGAAGGCGATCGAGGAAAATGAGATGTGGCAGCTCATCGATCCACCTCTAGGATGTCGTCCGATAAGCCTAAAGTGGGTGTACAAGGTCAAGCGGGATGAGCTCAACGCCATCGTTAAGCACAAGGCGCGTCTCATCACCCGAGGCTTTGTTCAGTGCGAGGGCGTAGACTTCGAGGAGGTCTTTGCGCCAGTAGCGCGCATGGAGTTGGTCTGTTTGCTACTAGCCTTGGCAGCAGCAAAGGACTGGCACGTCCATCACTTAGATGTTAAATCGGCCTTCCTCAACGGCGAGCTGGTGGAGACGGTCTTCGTCAGGCAACCTCCAGGTTTTGCCATCAAGGGAGAGGAGCACAGGGTGCTCCGACTGCGCAAGACGCTCTACGGGCTGCGGCAGGCCCCACGAGCATGGAACGCCAAGCTTGACGCCACGCTGGGTGAGCTTGGGTTTCAACGGTGCACAACTGAGCACGCGCTCTACACGCGGCGATGGGGGAAGGAGGAGCTCGTCGTTGACGTGTATGTGGATGACTTAATCGTCACCGGCGCGCGCACGAAGGACATCAACAACTTCAAGCGTGAGATGGCGGCTCGTTTTCGAATGAACGATCTCGGCGCACTCTCCTACTACCTCGGCATCGAGGTGAGACAGGGGAAGGAGGAACTCATGCTCGGTCAGAGCGCGTATGCCTCTAAGCTGTTGGAGAGGAGCGGCATGGCTGAGTGTAAGCCATGCGTGACTCCGATGGAGGAGCGGCTAAAGCTGACGAAGGCCAGCACCGCGGCGAAGGTGGATGCAACACTCTACCAGAGCATCGTCGGCGGTCTGCGCTACCTAGTCCACACGAGGCCGAACATTGCGTTCGCCGTGGGCTACGTCAGTCGCTTCATGGAGAATCCCAGCGAGGATCACTGGGCTGCGGTAAAGCGGCTACTGCGCTACGTCAAGGGGACGGTAGATCATGGGATCATCTTCCCAAAGACCGGCGAGAGTAGGCTGCAACTCACTGTGTTCAGCGATGCAGACATGGCGGGGGTAATCGACGGGCGACGGAGCTCCTCTGGCGTGCTCGTCTTCCTCGGGTCGGCCCCAATTTCATGGTTGTCGCTGAAACAGAAGGTGGTGCCGCTATCTACGTACGAGGCATAGTACGTAGTGGCGGCCACAGCGGCGTGCCAAGTTGTGTGGCTACGTCGGCTGCTGGGCGAGCTGACCGGCGTGGAAGCTCATCCACCAGCACTGATGGTGGACAACCAGCCCGCCATCGCCTTCGCGAAGAATCCGGTTCTGCACGACCGGAGTAAACACATCGACGTGAAGTTCTACTTCCTCAGGGACTGTGTCGATGGAGGGCAGATCGTCATCGAGTTCGTCGAAACTGGTCGGCAACTCGCGGACGTCCTCACCAAGCCGCTCGGACGTCTTCGACTCACAGAGCTGAAGGAGATGATCGGCATGGAAGGGGTACAAGGGTTAGCAGTAGGATTAGGGGAAGATTGTTAGATAATCTACCGCTACCATGTGTGAGCACAGTAAGGGGAAGGCGACACCGAAAAGGCCCCCTGCTGTGATATTGTAGCCGCTGCAGGTGCAGGCATCGAACTGCTCACCTGCAGCACTGTAGGCACATGCAGTGGCCGGCGCAGAGTCAGCCCTGTATGTTATCTAGTCACTGTTGCAGCAGGGCAGCTGTACTGGGACTAGATGGATAGAGTTGTATAAATAGACTACCACGACAACTCAGTAAAGAGAGTTCAGATTTGCCATCTCTCAGACAGGGCTTCGGCCAACGCTGATATCTTGTACTGTGTGTATGCTCTGTTCTCCCTTCTTCTTCTAGCTCCACCCATAGTGTGTGGGGATGGACGACGCTTATTCGTGGTCGGCACGGCTAGTGAGTGCTCGGCAACATTAGCGAGTGCTCGACAAGACTGGTGAGTGATTAACTCACCTGAGCCGGTGATCCGGTGGGCCAAGAGTAAGAAACCTGAAAAAGATTCTGGACAACTTTGCATCTGCAACAGGCCTGCACATCAACTTCAGTAAGACTACTGCTGTGCCCATACATGTCTCCCCTAGAACTTGCCTCGAGTCATCCGACTACTGCAGTGCCAGGAAGCGTCTTTCCCACAAGTCTACCTGGGCTTGCCACTCTCAAATTTGCAAGCCTTCGCTCCACTGATCGCCAAAGTTGATAAAAGATTGGTTGGTTGGCAATCGGCTCTTCTCAGCAAAGCCGGTCGGGTCATCCTCATATAACTCAGTGCTTGACGACCTAGCAACACATTTCATGTCTGCAATAGCTCTGCCGCAGGGTGTTCTTGACCAACTAGAAAGCAAATGGAAAGCTTTTCTTTGGTATGGCAAATCCAAGACTACTGGAGCGTGCTGCATGATCTCCTGGGAAATGGTTCAGAAGCAGCGGTCTGATTGTCTGAAGGAGGACTTGGTATTAAGAGCCTGACAACTGTGAACTCAACTACTCAAGTTTGCTTCTTAAGCTATTACATCGGCTTCACCAGCCTGGTGACTCTTCATGGGCGGCCTGGGCAAGACGCCATGTATATCTTGCCTCCATAGCTGGGGATGTAGATGGAAACCACTGGGATACCATTGAGGGCCACCTCCCAGCATATAGATGCATAACTCGGTCAATGGTGGGAAATGGGGCCTCCACCTCTCTTTTTTTATAAGGGTCTTCATATATTAATTTGGCAACATATTACAGAAATGGGACAGAATATTCCCCGGTCAATGTTCCGGAGTGCACGCATGGTAGCACAATTCTCATGCGGAACCAAGTTTAAGGATTCAAACTTACAGTACAAGGGAGTACAAGTTTGTGGTGCAGACTGTCGGGTCTTGTTTAGTTCCCCCTAAAGTTTACGCTCTATCACATCGAATGTTTGAACACATGCGTGGAGTATTAAATATAGACTAAAAAATTAACTAATTGCACAGATTGTGACTACTTTGCGAAACAAATCTTTTAAGCCTAATTAGTTCATGATTTGATAATGTAGTGCTACAATAACACATGTACTAATGATGGATTAATTATGCTTAATAAATTCGTCTCCCGGTTTACTGATGAATTCTGTAATTTGTTTTTTATTAGTATCCGAACACCCATACGACACCCTCGTATAACATCCGATGTAACACCCCAAAACTTTACACAAGCCCTTGGTCCCGAGGCTCTCCACTGTCGCCATTTCCGAATTGGAGGTCCTTGATAGCCTGATGCTGCAAGTTCAGCTCACCGACTCAAAAGATGTCAGAACCAGTACATTTGAAAAGGGAACCATAGCCTAAACAGTGCCAGGATTTACAGATCCTCCACATCTGATGGCCGAAGATTGCCGGCGTTCAAATTTGTATGGAAAAGTTGCGCCCCCACCAAAGGTCAGGTTCTTCGGTTGGCTGCTACTGCACGATCGCCTCCAGTGCAGTTCAAACCTGATCAAGAAAAACATCGTCGATGAAGACATATGTGGCCGTGACTGCACTGCTACTGGCTGCTGCTGCCACGTGCTGCGCCGCGCGTTGGCTGACGTACCCCTGTGGCCGTGACCGCTGTTCCGCTGGCCAGCCGTGTGGCGTCGGCTGCCCGCCGGGCTAGGTGTGGCCGCAGCTGCTCTTCGCCGTGCGTAGGACGCTGCTGACCGTGGCGCTATCCGAGCGCACATGCAGGGTTGTGCCTTGTCCTCTTGTCGTTTCGGTTACTGCAGCGCTGCCCTCCGCCACTCAACCCACCTACCCCAGCTCTGTGTTCGGCGCCATGGCGTGACTTGCCGCGTCGCGAGGTCGCGCTGCCGCGTGCACATGGCCGCACAGGCACCCCCCATAAAGGCTCCACCCGAGCATTTAACAATGCGACCTTTGCCCTGTAACACCTCTGGTGTTTTGACCTAGCACTAAAATTTGACATGTCATCATATGCATTGCAAAGCATTCATAAAGTAGAAAATTTTGAATGCATTCACTAATAAGCTTTATTTCATAATGTTGTTATTTCATGTGATGCGATTCAAAACCCTAAATAAAGATCATGACTACAAGGGTCAAAATTCATGTGATCATGTGAGGTCATGTGTCATTTGACTCAAATAACCCTAATGGGCCATGTTACTGGTCAAAAATCAAAATTTAAGTAAAAGGAAGACAAATCAAATTTGAATTCAAATTCAATTTATAAAAGTCCTTTTTGCCCCTTTTGACTAATTCAAAATCCATGTGGAATTTGGGGTTGAGGCAAAAAGCAAAGTTGGAGATTATTTTATGTAGATCAACTTTGGTATTCAAAGTTTTTCAAGTTCACATATAAAATTTGGAGTAATTTTGAAATGATTCAAATGCTCAAATGCACCCCAAATTCAAATTTCAAAATGGAGGCAGAATTTGAAAATATTTCTAGAAGCAAAGTTGTAGAGTTTGAAAAATTGAACAACTTTCATTTTTGGAGATTTTCAACTTCTTTAGAAAATTTTTGAGTAATTTGAAAAATGGACTCAGTGGCAGTTCTGTAAATATTTCAAAAATCAAACTCCACCTCTCTGCTTGCCGTCGGCGCCACGCGGAGGTCGCCGCCGATCTGATTTCGCCGCTTTCACGCGCAGTGACACGCCCATACCTCCGTGGCGAGTTCGCTTGTGTGCTGTCAACACCGCACGCCCTCCTTCTTGCTATACATAGGAGCACGCCGTCGTCATTCCCGTTTTTCCCCTTCTGCTCTGCTCCGCCGTCAGCTTGCTCCGCCACTCGCCGTAGCCTCCGTCAAGCAGCATCCGTCGTGCCCAGCTACTCCTACGTGATCGCCTCGGCCTTGCGCCTCTCTGCGGCTTGCCTACGCCACTTGGGTTGGCCGGAGTCGCCCGGCGCAACTGCTTCTTCCCCGAGCCCGGCCGGAGCTCCGCCAACATCGTCTCGACGTGGCCAGGTCATTCCAGACCATCTCCGCCTTCACCAAGTCCTCCGGTGTGACCGTGGTGAGCTACTGAACGTGAAGTTCACTTCGTTTTTGACTCTACCGCAGTCTTGCCGGGGATACACCGTGAGCCGACGTGCTCGAGCCGCCATGGCCGGTGTGGAGCCTTCTCCGGCGCGCCTTCTTCCGATCTAAGGGCTGGGATGGGTTCGTGGTAGGGTGTAGATCATTTTGGTGAGGTCGGCCTCGCCGGAGCGTCACCGTCGGCGCATTTTGAGGTCGGCCAGTGAGGGCAGCGCCGCCGTGATTTCTTTGAGTCGCTGACAGTGGGGCCTGACTGTCAGTGCGAGTGAGGAAGAAGAACCGTGAAAATTTTTATTTTCTGAATTTGTGAATAGTGCTGAAACTTTGGGAATTTGTAGGAAATTCATGATAGCTCCAAAAATTCTGAAATTTTGTGTGTAGCTTCTGTACATATTCTAGTATGATTTAAAAATTTGAAACTTCAAATTTGAATAAATGTTTAATGTCCAAATATTCAGTCCATTAATTGAAAAATGCAATTTCCATGATTTTTGTAGGTCACTGTATAATTCCAAAAATTATGAAATTTGTTTTAGTACACTAATTTGTCATGAGGAAGCTTACATAAAATTTTTAGGTTATTTGGAACAAGTTCATTTTTGGGCTTAATTCCAAATTAATTCAAAAATAAATAAAGACAAACCCTAAGTGTTCGATTAGTGTTGGATCTTGTTTTGGTCATGTTTTGTGACTAGTAGGATTTCAAGATCCATTTGGTCAAGTCACATGTGTGGTTCTTAATGGTAGGATTGCAAGTTGGTTTTGTTGGCTTGCAACTGTACCGTGAAATAAAATCATTTGCGGGGTGTTTTTATATTTCATGTACCATGAAAGCATCATGTTTACATTATCGTCATGTTAAAGCATATGTTATCGTTTCGTGTAGAACCCGAGAGTGAAACGATTCTAGTTGAACAAGTTCTGGAAGAATCCCCGGTTGTCATGGGATTCGATAATCATGGTACTGATCCGGAACCTGAGATCATCAACGAAGGCAAGCCCCGGTTTATGCATTAAGCCATTACCTTGTTACTTTGAAAAGTTTATCATCTATGTTACTTATTGCATTAAGTTGATCAATTCAAATATTACCTACTTGATGCATTGCCTACCTTGTTACTTGTTTATCATCCTTGAAGATGTTTTTATTTACAAAGGCGTAGAATGCTTAGTATGCTTTATGATAGGCTTTCAAAGCAAAAGTTTTGATACAATCAAAGATGGCATACTGGCCAAAGAAAGAAAGAAGGTAGAATGAACTAGAGACTAGTCTGGTGACTTATCTTGAATGTTGGGTAATGTTGCCGGCTATGTCACTTAAAGGCCACTCATTGTGGATCTTCTGAACGAGACACTTTGTAGTACTGGTCACATACTCCGGTAAGCCTACTTCGGCTAATCCGATGCTAAGACGAATGCCCACGCACTAGGAGTGGAGAGATGGCGGGAGTAGCGTGTACCCTCGTGGCTGGAATGTGGCCGGATTTGAGGTGTGCTGTGCTCTCGGGTGGCGTGGAGACGGCTTAGTATAGGAGGATCCGGTAGCGAGGTTGATATATGCAAGATTAAGTTCTACATATGTCGTGTGATAAGGAATCCCCAGCTGGGACTTGAATCAATTCGAATTGCCGGTGCTCTGTGGATATGGAGACTCGATTCATTACAGAAGCAATGCAGGACTGGTGAATTACTAAAATATGAGAAAAGAATGGAATGAGAAGGAATGGAATATGGTAATTGTACATTTAGTTGAGATAATGAACTAAAAGAACTTAGGGGAAAAACTTGAAAATAGAATGAAGAATAGTAAGCTTTTGGCAAAGAACTTTTGAATCTTGCTACATCCTTACCTTGCCCCAAACCCCTGCATCTCTAAAGTCTTACACCCCGTTTCGTCGGGTTAGTCTTGTTGAGTACCTTTGTACTCAAGGTTTATTAACCTTTGTTGCAGGTGAGTCGCATGCGTAGGCTTGTTTTGGTCCCTGCTGCATGACTGTGTTTGAAGTCAATGACGATGAGGATGATGAATGGCCTTTGGACAAGGCACTAGTTTGTATGATAAATAATGTTAATGTAATATTATCCCGCTACTATATTTGTATAACACTTATGGTATTGTAAGTTTGAAAACAACTGGTTTGTAACCTATGTTACCTTAAGACTTCCGCTATCTTTTACTCTAATGTATATATTTGAATAAACTGTTGTAATCTGCAATGACTGTGATTGGGATCCTGTTTGAAAAGAGAATCGTGGATGATTCGGGTTTCTCGAGGACACCCGACAGACCTGTTGAGTTGTTGGGAACTCATGAACGCTATTCGAAGTCTGTTAAGACAACGATAGGTGCACGTGGGCCCGATTTCTTAGGAGGTTCTGCCACATGCCCTCGCTTGTGCGGTCATATCCCCGCGCTGCCGTGCCTCGTCGGGTCATGGCGGGGCCACCTCTGCCGAGGCTGCTCCCCGCGATGTGGCGGTGGCAGTGCACCGCTGTCCCTTCCCCTTTCTTAATCACCAACCCGAGGCTTCCTAGTCCAATTCCTTGCACCGGTGGGTAGCTTAGCAAGTTAGCTAGGTGTCGCATTCTCATCGAGCCCAACCGTGGTCTTTCAATGGTCAATTTCGGTTTCTCCTCGCCGTCGGTCATGTGCGCCGCCGTGACCAGAGGGTTGGGGGTAAGGCCTGTAGGAGTGGTAACAGTTCAATTGGTCGTAACCCTGAACTCACCATGACTCCCTCTATCCGGTGCTTGCACTATTTTGGCCAAGGAACTCGTCGGTGACGTGGTGACGCGTCGGTGTCTGGCTCGGGGCGTCGCCGCCGTGTCCGGGCACGCATGGGTATATCACCTCGGCACTCCTCCGCCTCAACCATCACCGCAGCACGAATTCCAGTGAGCTACTGGTGCTTACCCACTATCTCTACCACCCCAATAGAACCTTAGGCTGCCGGAACAGTCACGCCACCTCCGTGGATAGCCGCTCGCCGCTGCAGCCCGCGATAGTGCGCTTTCGAGTCCCTAACTGCCGCCCATCGTTTCGCGTTTAGCTGTAGATGGCAACCGACCCGCCAAATGGGTCCGCGCAGGCCTCTGGTGGCCGGTGTGGATGCCCAATGCCACTGCTCACCGCACCGCCGTGCACGGGGTGGCTGGGGGTGCGCGCGGGGAATCTGGAAAAATCCAGGGGTTAAGTGAATTCACCAGAGAAAGAAAGAAATAGTATTAGGACCTAGTTGTGGTTCGGGAGAAGTCCGATGGCTTATTTGCTAAAGTAACAGCGCGGGCTCCCCGTCGTGGGTCGTCTCGCGCGTGGGCCGCGCTCCGCGCTGGGCCGCCGGGCTGCTGGGCCGAATGGTGGCAACCGGCCCTTTTCCTTTTCTAAGCATTTTCTAATTTAGTTTCTAAGGTAAACTTATAAATAAAAAATAAATTTGTGTATTTGACCAAAAATTATGAAACCAATTTTGTTACGTTCCTAAAATCATGATCTACCTGCTAGTATATTTTGTTCACATAGTTTTATAATATTTTCAGAAGTGATCTAATTAATTTGAAATATTTAATATTGTTAAGATATAAACTTGAAGAAATTTTTGTGATAAATTGGTGATAGTGTTCGCTCTGAAACTTTCACAGTAAATTCCTAACATTATTAGGTCCTCACTGTAATTTTTGTAGCTCCATAATAATTAGTTTGCTAAGGTAGCTAAATGAGCCCTAATTCGAAAATATATGTTTAATCAATAAAATGCTGAAACACCTTGGAATTTTAGAACTTAAATATTTTTCTGGAGACAAAGCCTTACTTGACGATGTGGATACGTAGACTAGTACGTTAGTCATTAAAGCTAGCTCGTTAGCTTGTGGAGCGTAATCGTATTTTAGAGTTGCAATTGCCGTTGATTATTTACGTCTCTGCGTTGCATCCATGTATATCATAATAGGAACAACGATGGATCATGGAGTCGACCGAAGTAGCGGAAAAGATAGTGCCTTGATGATCGTATTACCATGATGGAATGCTAACTTTCGGTTATATCTTGCCCAGGCAAGCCCGGTGCATAACCCCTATTATTCTGCACTTTATTTTATGCTTGTGCATTAAGTTTTAAGGAGTTGAATAAAACCACTTGCATATATATATCCTTATCCTATGAGTTCTACTAGTATGTCAGGATCGTGTAGATTGCTGTGCTATAGGATTCGGTAGAAGTCGAGTGATTACCTGTCACTCGCGAGAGATAGAAAAGATATTATTGTTGTTATTATATTACTATCACTGAAATATATATGGATGATAAGTGGAGACCGGATGGAATGGTACTTTGGATCTGGACTTGGTTGGCATTCGAGCGAGGCTCGGATTGCATGTGTTCCGCCTGTGTCGATTGAAGACCGTCCGTTGCTGTGGATTGTAGTCAGGTCATAGATTTATTATCCTGATCACATACTTGCTTATGGGAGCGGGAAGGCTCATTACGCTCTTGTCGCGAGTTCCGGCTCTTTTTCGGACCGACTGATTGGAGACGGGAAAAGGTGGAGGTCTAAGCACCATACTGAGACCGGGTCTCAAGTGTGGGGGCTTAGAGTCCAAGTTTGGACGGGGACCTGGATCCCATGACAGAAGTGGAATGGGTTGGTCTTGTTTGTGCCTGGGGTACAAACGGGGCGTGTATTTCGGGGTACCTAGCTGGGATACATTGTTCGCGAATCGTCGTTTCTGTGAGACGATACCGACTTGGCTATGGTCTAGCACCGTAGTAAGAACTGGAATATGAAAGATGGTAAAATGGTTCTGATTGCTTACCACCTACTTGAAAGTAGTATAGGTGCTTACATAGAATGGATAGTTAATGAACTAATGATAACTGCTAATAAAATTTAATATAAGGACGCACGTTTAGTAATGCTTCCGCAGATGCAATAACCCACAAGCCAAATAAGCCTTGCATATCCTTGGAGTCTTTTATTTTCCTCCTGTCGGATAAGTCTTGCTGAGTACAATCGAGTACTCAGGGTTTTATTCCCCCTGTTGCAGGTGATCGGAGGATACTTAGAGCTGACTCTTGTGTGTGAAAACCTCCTGGTGGGCTCAGAGAGGATTCTTTTCACGCTACGACCGTAGTGTTTATTTATAACCCTCACTAAAGGTTTTTATAAGAAAAGATATAAAATCTGCTAGCATATCTTGTATAAAAATACCCACTATGTTAATGCTCTATCATGTCATTAAATTAATCTTTGCTTTCTCTGTAACTCTGATATCATAGTTATATTCTGCTGTTATAATCAATTGAGGTAACATCCTGCTACTGTAATAAAAGTGATGTAAGAAATGGCTAAAATGTTGGAAGCTTTATTCTCTCATTTATGATCCTAATGGAAAAATATGGATTTTCGAGTTCTCCCTTAGGGTGTGCTCAATGGAACTACGTAGTTTAGTGTCCTCTCTTGAGTACTCGGTGTCTAATGAAAGACAAGTACTCCTGGGAGACATTGGATTCGGTAGTTCTGCCACATGCCTCGGTCGAGCCGTGCCTCGCCCAGGTGTGTGCCGGCGATGCTCACTCAGCGTGGTCGCGTCATCCTCGGCCAAGTGGTGGCTTGCCCTAACTTGTTCTCACACCTCCAACTTGAGCCTGATTTAGAAACATGATTTGTTCCGTTCGAGAATATGGTAAGATGAGATGATTTCATCCTAGTTTGTCAATAGGACTGTCTCATCTCGTGTCTGATTGAGAATCGAGTTGTTCCAGTTTTTTTTGTTTGGTATACGATAGGTTGGGGAAGATGGGATGGATGACGTTGTCTGCACTATTAGTCACCTTTAGCCATAGGCGTGGGTAACTTGATTTGGGATGAGGACCGGCTGCTAGGCACATGTGTAGACTTAGAGGAGTGCGTGGACTATGTCTACGAAGAGGAAGGAAGCGGAAGACAGTTTAATTGTACGTAAATGTAGTGAAATTATACCGGGGCCCTAATACCAGAGAAGACAAGCTTTAAATAGTGACACACAAGAGAAATTAGCCCGTGTTTAGTTGGGTGAAGTTTGGAAATTTAGCTACTGTAGCACTTTCGTTTTTATTTGGCAATTAGTGTTCAATGATGTACTAATTAGACTCAAAACGTTCGTCTCGCGATTTCCAACCAAACTGTGCAATTAGTTTTTTTTCGTCTACATTTAATGCTCCATGCACGTACCGCAAGATTCGATGTGATGGCTACTGTAACACTTTTTGGGAAAAAATTTTGGAAGTAAACTCGGGCTTAATGAAATTTTTTGGTATGTAATTGGCTCAGTCGGTTGGGGTTTTGAGGTGGTGGGTCTCCCTCTCATGTTTTCTTGCTGTTCGTTTGTGCCTATGGGATTTCGTTGGTAATCCAAGGATTACTAGCGAGTCCTATGTATCATCTTTGTAACATTTGATTACTTTTCCTCTTAATAAAAAATGAGCTGAACACCTGATCGTGAATTTTTTTTGGGTATGACGTAAGAGAAAACTATAATTTCTAATAGCGCCTAGAGAATTTACTCGAGTGTTTTTCTATGTTCTCCAGCACGTGTGGGTGCGTTCAACGTTTATATATAATCAGCCTCGTGCTTTTGTAGTTAGCCTCGTACTACGTGAGGCTATGACGCCTATCTTGTTTAGACATGTACCAGAAGACCTTACTCCCTCGGTCTCTTTTTAATTATCGTTTTTTTAAAATAACTTTAACTAATTTTATATAAAAATATTAATATTTATGGTACACAATTAATATCATTAGATAGATCGTTTGGTACATAATTAATATCATTAGATAGATCATTGAATTTATTTTTATAATAAATTTATTTAGAAATATAAATATTGCACGTATTTTTTCTATAAATCTAATTAAACTTACGACACAGAAACAAAATAGAACGACAAATAGGGACACAGGGAGTATTGGATATGGATGATTACTTTGCATTTATTTAAGGATAAAAAACGTTAGGGTTCAGAGAAACTACAGATGTCCTTGCATAAAAGAAGAAAAGTATTTATGGTTGAAAGTTGCTCCACAGCGTTGAAAGTTGGAAGTCTCGAAACAGAGCATGGAATTCGTAACGGACCATGGTCAAAATGAGTTTGTTGGTGAGCAATTGCCCCGTTCGGCTTGCTGAAATTTGGCTGAATTGACTGAAAAACACTGTTTTGGCTGAATTGTTGTGAGAGGGAAACACTGTTCCGGCTGAAAAAATAAGTTGAATAGTGCGGATTATAAGGTAAGCCGAACGGGGCCTAAAATTTGTTGACAGGAGAAGAGAGAATTTTGTGGTACAGTCCATAATGGGTTGGTGCTAGCCATACTGCAACTGTAACTGAGACAATCATGGACTAAACTCTTGCTCTGTGTCCTCTGCTTTTCCTTCTTGTTGCGCATGACATGACAAAGCGGCCACCGCCGGTATCGCATATTTGGCAATGCTAAATATGTACTTCCTCCATTTTAAATTATAAGATATTTTATCTTTTTAGATATACTACTTTACTATATATTTAGATATAGCGTACTTATGAGTGCATATCAATGGGGTGCATGTCAAGCAGTTATGCTCGCTGCTCAACGCCTTAGGCTACCTAGTCGACACACAGTTTGGGAGAGAGCATTGGAGGGGGGGGGGGGGGGGGGATGGCCTTGTTTGGTATAGCTTCTCTACAAAGCTTTTTAGAGAAGTTGTACCATTAGAGTAAAAGCACAGTCGAAATAAGCAGGTCTGATCCAACTTCTACTTTTTAGTACAAACGGGAGTGATGAGAATATGCAATCATAATAAGATGAGAATAGCGTATCATTTGGTTCTTAGTTTCAACTTACTTTGACCATATAAACAACTTATAAGTTATACCAAATAGGCCTATTATCGGCAGCCGATTTTTCTATTAAGAAAGAGGGGCACTCAACACGTAACCACCCATCCTCTCCTCCACCAGATCTTGATCGATGGTCCCTAAACCACCCATCCTCTGCAGGTACGGGCTAGGCTAACACATTGCCTGCTCCAGAAGATGTTGGCAGTGCACGAGAAAACATGAGGAAATCTGTTCCCATGATTCCGACATATTCCCTTTTTTTCACACCACTTCATCTCATCATGTTAACTAAATTATTCATATTGATCTCTATAGCAACTTTTTTCTTTCATGTTTAACAAAGTCTTTTCAAGAAAAAAAATTATCTGTATAAGTTTTTCACAGCACTTATTCGAGGAAGTTTTTAGAAAACTTGTTTCCACAAAATTTCTTCAAACTTTTATGAAAAGTTATCCTATGTAAAAGTCCTTTAAAAGCTTTATTACTCTACTACAAAGTTCTCACAAGTTCTTCTGAAAAAATCTTCTGTTAAGTTAGCATAAATTGTATGTATAAATTATGATTTATAAAACATACAACGTCACAAAAAAATAAAATTTCCCAAAAGAAATAAAAGATAAGTCACATGCCCTACAGGCGCCTTCCTAACGCGCATGTCACCAAGCTCTCATGTTTGGTCGTTCACTCGTTTGCATTAACACTTGGATTGAATTAAACTGAAAATATGATTCACATATTGAAAAGCATACAAGTTACAGCTTGCAACAACAATTTGTTCAATCACCCACAAGACCTTGCTCAAAGCAGGTTATGGCGTTGCAGCTGTATAACAAGAATCCGTAGCATATCAACGAACATAAACAAATTAGGAATAAAAACCAGCCTTGTGCTGCTTGTATCAACTCTGTTCAACAGATGGGCAGGGGCTCGCCGTTCCACTCCTTGAGGCACTCGAGCAGCGGGTCGATGTGCTTGCCCTGGTTGATGCCAAGGAGCACCTTGTTGAGCTCCTCGCCGGGAGAGCGCGTCTTCTCGCCGGTGAGGTACACGGCTCCGAGCTCCTGGCGCACGAAGCGGTAGAGCGGGTAGGAGCGGCACTCGGTGATTCTGTTTGGTATCGCTGCCGTGCCGTTCTCCACAGCCGCCCGTGCAGCCTCCACCGCCGTGGGAAGCGCCGCGCGGAGCTCCTCCTCGAACTGTGCAACCTTGGCGAACACGGACGTCTCCGCGTCGAGCTCGGCAGAGCCGTTGGCGAGGGCGCGCTCCACGAGCACGTTGCGAAGCTTCTTCATCAGCGGGTAGTTAGCGCTGCAGGGGTCGTCGGCATACGCGAACACCGCCTCGAGCTCGATCTCCTGGAGCAGGTCCTTCTCGCAGAAGCGGGCGACGTGGAGACCACCGGTGGAGTTGGTGCTCAGAGTCTTCTTCGCCACCGTCATCACGCAGCTCTTGACGGCGCTCTTGACGTTCTCCTCGATGTGCCGCAGGTCGACCGCCTGGCACAGGGCTATCAGGAACGTCGAGGACATGAGCTTCAGGATCTCGATGGCCTCTGCGGTCTTCCTGGAGGAGATGAGTCCGAGCGAGTTCACGTCCTGGTTGTGCTGCTCCGCGCTCTGGACGTGGTTGGTGACCGGGTTCCCCAGGAACTGCAGCTCAGAGCAGTAGGACGCCATGGCGATCTCGGCGCCCTTGAAGCCGTAGTCCAAGCTGGGGTTGCGCCCACCGGACAGGTTGGAGGGCAAGCCGTTGTTGTAGTAGTCGTTGACGAGCTCAGAGAACTGCGCAAACATGAGCTTGCCGATGGCTGCGATGGCGAGACGTGTGTTGTCCATGGACACCCCGATGGGCGTGCCCTGGAAGTTGCCACCGTGAAGAGCCTTGCTTCGGGCGACATCGATGAGTGGGTTGTCGTTGACGGAGTTGATCTCGCGCTCAATGGACTTGGTGGCGGCACGGATAACCTCAATCTGGGGGCCAAGCCACTGCGGCGACGTGCGGAGCGCGTACCGGTCCTGCTTCGGCTTCATCAACGGGTCCAGCTCGCCGAGCTTCTTGGCAAGCTTCATGTAGGAGCTGCCCTCCAAGATGTGCTCCATGATGGCAGCAGCCTCGATCTGTCCCGGGTGGTGCTTCAGCTTGTGGGTCAGGTGGTCGGTGTACTCCGGCTTGCCGTTCATGACCTCGCAGAACACGGCGGACAGGACCTCGGCAAGGATGGCTAGGATGTTTGCCTCAAAGAGCACGGTGGAGGCAAGGCCGGAGCCCACGGCGGTGCCGTTCACCATGGCAAGACCCTCCTTGGGCTGCAGCTCGAAGAAGCCGCCCTGGATTCCGGCAATTTTGAACGCCTCTGCGGCGTTCACCTTGCTGCCATCCGGGGCGACTGCAACAGAGTTCTCACGCCCGGTGACGAGGCCGGCAATGTAGGAGAGCGGCACGAGGTCGCCGGACGCGGTGACCGTGCCGCGGAGCGGCAGGCACGGCGTGACGTTGGCGTTGAGCAGCTTGACGATCGCCTCGAGGATCTCGAAGCGGATGCCGGAGTAGCCCTGGAGGAGGGTGTTGATGCGGACGAGCATGGCCGCACGCGTGGCCTCGGCCGGCAGGACGTGGCCGTTGGTGCCGGTGCCGAATGCGCCAGCGTTGAGGAACCGGATGAGCTCCCTCTGGAGAGCGCCGCCCTCCTTGGTCCTCCTGTGGGACGTGGCGCCGAAGCCGGTGGTGACGCCGTAGCTGTCGGTGCCGTTCATCATGCTGTTCATGACCCAGTCGCTGCTGGCCTTGACCCGGCCACGGGCGGACTCGGCGAGCTCGACGCGGGCCTCGCCAGCGCCGGCGGCCACGGCGGCCACCTGCGCGATGCGGAGGCTGGCGCCCTCGATCTTCACCAAGGGCTGGCGGTACTCGGCCACCATCCGCTTCACCTCGTCGAGGTGGCTGCCCATCAGCTCCTCCGCGGCCTTCCGCCAGTTAAGCGGGTCGGCGCGGGGCGTCGCCATGCACAGGCCATCGCCATTGGCAGTAACGTTGCTGTTCTCGCACGCCATTGGAAGCACAGCGAACTAAAGCACCGCTGAAGCTGAGGATCGATCCGAGAAATTCCGATCAGCGAGATATGGATTGTTGGGAAGCTGTACAGGAGAGCTAGTGTTGCGCTAGGATTTGGGAGTGCTGCTCTTCCTGGAGAGAACCAGTGGGAGCGGTGAGGTTTAAATAGGCTTCCGGGAAGGGAGCTGGTGGTGTGCACTGTGGTGACTGGTCCAAGACGACCATGGCAATGCGCGACTTAGTTGGCAGAGAACACAAACATGTGCTAATCTTGGGAGCCAGTAGTTCGGAAATGTCGTGTTGATCGCTGGGGCAGGAAGCTCGGTCGCAGCAGGGCTGCGGTTGGTGCGCATCAGGACTCAAGACCCAAGAGTTGGTGAGGACGGGACATGCGCATTGCTCTGCCTTGGTTCAACGTTCTTGCTCTCACCTATTACAAAAAAAGTTCTCGCTCTCTGACTGGGGTGCGTGCTTTCGTCTGTGTTTTTGTCTGCGCGCTAAATGCTGTTATTTTGGACCTTTGGTGGTGATTGGTGAATGATGAGCTGTTTTGTTGTCCATGCTTACTGGGGATGCAGTGTTTTATGTCCTTTGTTTTTTTTTATTTCGGTACTCTTTTTTGCTGATAATCATCATCTTGTCACACGCATGCACGGCGCTCCAGCAGCTGCAGCAGTTAGCTATGTCAGGTGAGTCATATTGCAACATATACAACACCTGATATATTTTTGAAACATCCAGATAAAATATTTGCAACATGCGTCTGAAAACAGATGAAACACTTGAAACATGTGTCTAAAACACTTGCAAAAACACCTAAAAATATTTGAGAAGCCATTGCAAAACATATGCAACATCCAGATAAAAGCGCTTGCAACGTATGTGTGAAACATATGCAACATTCAAATAGAAACACTTGCAACACACGTCTGAAAAAATAGATGAAACATTTGAAACAGACGCTTGCAACCCACGTGTACAGCCATTGCAACATATTTAACATCCCGGTTTACTTTTACAACATCCATATAAAACACTTGCAACATACCTCTAAAACAACAGAAACATAAGTTTGCAACATAGGGTGGAAGCTGGCGGCGAGCGGCAGCACGCGGGCACCACCAGTACCGGCCGCGCTCGTGGGTGTCCCTTGGCTCGACTAGGGACGACCTGAGGCGCCCCGGCACGTACGCCCAGCCGCCATCGGTAGGGGCAGCGGCGGCAGCCCGCGTTGACGAGGCATCCCAACAGCGCTGGCATGGGGAAGAGGCCGGCCGGGGAGGCGCTGCGCGAACTGAGGGAGGAGGTGGCGTGGTCGGCTTGGGTGGAGAAAGGAGGCAGCGGTGGCGACGCGGGGAGGGCGAGAAGGAGCGGGGAGATCTATTTTCTTGGGAGTAGCAGACAACGCGGAGTGAGAAGCCGCGTCCTAACGGACGCAGGCGGACGAGCGCCCGTGTCGAAGTATTTCCGTTGAAAAAAAGCTTTCTCACTCTCTCACTGGGGTGTGTGCTTTCGACAGTGTTCTTATCTTCGCGCTGAATGATGTTACTCACTTGTTCAAAAAAGAATGTAATTTCATTTCTCAAAGATTTAAATAATTTTAAATCTGACTAAACTTATACAAAAATTTATATCGGATAAGTATCATTATGTTGACTAAACTTATACAAAGATTTAAATATATAAGGACATAATGAATAACCTTTTTTGGCACACCTAATAAGTGATAATTATTGATAGGCTGACATAATTATGGACTCCATAGAAATATGCAACTATCAAACATCCTGTGTTAATTAATCTAGATACATGTGACACAGACAAAACTTATGGATATGCAGGTCAGCACCCAAAATAAGGATCTTGTATCCGTAAAACTATTTTTTGATGAAAGTATCTACCACCTTAATCAGATTTGGCTACCTCCTTTTTCGCCATCGCTTTCCAGCATGCATAAGGCAAGGTTCACTGTCCACGAGTTTTCTTTGCTTGTGTGACTTAGAGATCCAATCCTGAGACAAGGCAAGAGGACCCAAAACAATTATTCCTAGCACTGACAGTTCGCGGCGGCTCCTCATGGCGGCTCCTCGTGGTGGCAGCGGACGGCACAGCAGTGGGACGCACATGAACATCAGCAGCGCCCGAGAACAGCAGCCGTACGTCGAGTTGTACACCGAGAACATCAAGGTCTCAGGCGTGAGAAGACAAACCTGATGCTGCTCGGCACGACGGTCGTGGTTGGGCGTGCGCCGCGTGCAGCACCCAGGAGGCCAGGACGGCCTAACAACGTTCCGCATGACCATGCATGGTGTCAACGACCTGGATGCGATGACGACGGTAGGCAGGAATGGCCGCCCTACGGCAGCGGCAGCAGGATCCACACGGCCGTCGCCTCTGACCGGCATGAAGCTGGACGACGCCGTCTCAATTTAGGGTAGGAGATCGACCCTTAGCTCGTCGAACGTTGGCCGGCGCCGGGGTTCTTCACTCGCCTCCCTAGATCGGTGCGGCGTCGGGCAGCAGGGTTTACTCGATCGGCGCGGCGGCGGCGGCCCTGCCGGTTTCGAACGGCGTTTTTTTCTTTTTTTTATTCGCTCATGATTACCTCGGTGATGATTACAGGCTTCGATCGTGCGCGGTCTCTGGTCGCGAGGCCTGAGATGGAGGGCGTGGGGCGGCGGGGGTGAGAAGCCTGGCATCACACATCAAACAGTGGCCGTCGGATTTGCTTTGGGTGTTTTATTAGCCCTTGATTTTAATGGAGACGAATTCCTGTGTGTATCTTTCTATGTGCACAATGGTTGGAGGCTCTCAGCGGGGGACGTTTTCCCGGGAGGACCTAGTATAATTTTGATTGGTCCATTATAGTAGAGACTAGTATAATGCCCGTGCTACCGCCACGGCTTTATCTTAGGGATGCACATAAAAACAACCAAACAATGATTTTTTTTCTATAGTTCAACTTTTACACAATTTGTATTTTGAGCATGTATACAATCCGGAAAACAATTTTGCATAAGAAGGCATGATAAAGGTATTTCTCGCATTAACCATCTAAGTTACATTCTGCCTAAGTCCTTAAACGTGACTTGAAGATCTTCAGGGAAGCTATCAAAACATTCCTTAAACATGACTTGGTTTTATTATATAGAAATAAAGAAAGTTACTAATACTTAATTAATAAACTCGAAGTGTATATGTGTCTGTGGTCGCTGTGCCAATGCCAACATGTATATCATTCCCATGTGCATCTGGTGTGATATTTTCCTTGTCCAATATAATTGGCGTGTTTTAGTCCATCTTGGAGTGATTAGGACCTGCATATATTTTTGTCGGTTGTACAAAAGTTGGTTTTATTATAGTAGAGATAAAGAAAGTTACAAATAACTCGAAGTATTCCATGGTCTGTTATGGTCGTGTTAGCAATGCCAGCATGGCTATGATTTTTGTGTAGGCAGTCTATGGCCTCACCTCGGTTTGCATTTGTGTCATTTTATATGATTGGTTTGCATAACGGTTGACCATGGGATGCGATTAATCATCAGGGTTAATGGTGTAAATGTAAGTATCGAAGAAATTAAGTACCACGTGATGATGTAAGCACTGTTTTAGTCAAAGCACAAGAAGTGCTCAGTAGTCACGCTGGTACTCATATTGTTTCCTCTTCATCTCTTCTGTTTGTTCGCTGGACATCTCAGCTCGACGAATCTGTTGTTGCAAGTTTCTTTCCTCCCTCTTCCGCGAGGCCTCATCTAAAGTGGGCGTTTGGATATATATAGGAAATCAGGAAGACACCCCAAAAATACTGTATATACATAATGAAAGCATATCTGCGATGTTGGTGATATCGCTTAGCGCATCGCGTGCATCTCTCGGTGTAGACATTGCCAAGTACCAGCGAGGATCTTCAGCCGGCAGAAGCGGCGGGCAGGAATAGAGTTATTATAGCTGTTGTTAGAGAAATAGAGTTATTATAACTACAAATTGATCATTCTTCAGGCAATTATCTTAAGTTTTGTTACCTCGGTGTGCTTCTCCGCTGGGTGCAGGATGAAGCGACCTGAGGCAGACAGGATGCGCAGAAGGTCATGGCCGTTGCCGCCGTGGTTCGCGGCGCGCCGGACATCGAGTCCCGCCGTCCAAGACACCGTCGAGGCGCGTGCTGATAAACATGAAATTGAAGCAAAATTTGTTGGGAATCAGTGCATCACAGCAACAACTTGATACAGTGATACACCTTCTACTAAGGTCCACAGAAAGACAAGACAACCTAAAAAATCCAGATGCTGGAAATATATAAGGACATAATGAATAACCTTTTTTGGCACACCTAATAAGTGATAATTATTGATAGGCTGACATAATTATGGACTCCATAGAAATAGGCAACTATCAAACATCCTGTGTTAATTAATCTAGATGCATGTGACGCAGACAAAACTTATGGATATGCAGGTCAGCACCCAAAATAAGGATCTTGTATCCGTAAAACTATTTTTTGATGAAAGTATCTACCACCTTAATCAGATTTGGCTACCTCCTTTTTCGCCATCGCTTTCCAGCATGCATAAGGCAAGGTTCACTGTCCACGAGTTTTCTTTGCTTGTGTGACTTAGAGATCCAATCCTGAGACAAGGCAAGAGGACCCAAAACAATTATTCCTAGCACTGACAGTTCGCGGCGGCTCCTCATGGCGGCTCCTTGTGGTGGCAGCGGACGGCACAGCAGTGGGACGCACATGAACATCAGCAGCGCCCGAGAACAGCAGCCGTACGTCGAGTTGTACACCGAGAACATCAAGGTCTCAGGCGTGAGAAGACAAACCTGATGCTGCTCGACACGACGGTCGTGGTTGGGCGTGCGCCGCGTGCAGCACCCAGGAGGCCAGGACGGCCTAACAACGTTCCGCACGACCATGCATGGTGTCAACGACCTGGATGCGATGACGAAGGTAGGCAGGAATGGCCGCCCTACGGCAGCGGCAGCGGGATCCACACGGCCGTCGCCTCTGACCGGCATGAAGCTGGACGACGCCGTCTCAATTTAGGGTAGGAGATCGACCCTTAGCTCGTCGAACGTTGGCCGGCGCCGGGGTTCTTCACTCGCCTCCCTGGATCGGTGCGGCGTCGGGCAGCAGGGTTTACTCGATCGGCGCGGCGGCGACACGATCAATGCGGCGGCGGTGGCCCTGCAGGTTTCGAACGGCGTTTTTTTCTTTTTTTTATTCGCTCATGATTACCTCGGTGATGATTACAGGCTTCGATCGTGCGCGGTCTCTGGTCGCGAGGCCTGAGATGGAGGGCGTGGGGCGGCGGGGGTGAGAAGCCTGGCATCACACATCAAACAGTGGCCGTCGGATTTGCTTTGGGTGTTTTATTAGCCCTTGATTTTAATGGAGACGAATTCCTGTGTGTATCTTTCTATGTGCACAATGGTTGGAGGCTCTCAGCGGGGGACGTTTTCCCGGGAGGACCTAGTATAATTTTGATTGGTCCATTATAGTAGAAATTATGTAATATATTTTCATGGTAAATCTAATTGGAGATAAATGTTGATGTTTTTTTTCATATAAACTCTGGCTTATCTAAACCCTATAATTAGGTTTTTTATGAGACAGAGGGAGTACTTTGAACATTTGATGGTTGCGTTGCGGTTCGGTCTGAATGATGAACTGTTTTTGTTGTCCATGCTTACCGTGGATGCAGTGTTTTATGTCCTTTGTTCTTTTTTTATTTCGGTGATCTTTTGCTGATAATCATCATCTTGTCATAATGGCCCTTTTTTAAATTAAAGGTGTTCTTTTCTTTGAAAAAAATACCAGCATTGGCCAAGAAATATATATAGCTACCTCAAACTTTTCTAACGTCCGAGAAAAGTCCACGTTTTCTGGGTTGTTAGGAGCTCTTGACGTGAGTTGTGTGATTTGTAGGAGACAGTGTTCCTAACTTTCTATTGTCAGGCCATTGCTATTTCTTTCTTTTTCCAAAAAACTCAGTAAGAAAATTGCTGAATAAATTTATTAGAAAGCAAAAGAAGAAACAAGAAACAATGGGGGAGAGAGGCGGTAAAGGGCAGACAACTACGAGTGTGGGGTAGAAGCTCCCTTTTGGAGGTCTCCAATCAAAGAACAACCACGCCCAAAGATGAAAAGAACAACCAGATTATAGCTTGGACCACCCCTAAACTCCTAGGAACCATTTTCTGTCTCGTGAACCGTTTTTTCTGGTAACTAGCTTGAATAGATTTGATGTCTTTCTTGATCAGAAAGGCTAGTTGCAGTGGTTGCAACAAAGCATGGCAGGAAGTTCTTTGATTCCGCTCCTAGATATTCCACCAAAAATATGGGATTTGCTAAAATTCAGGTGCTTGAATTTTAATTTCAGGTGACGGTTATTGCATATATTTTATACTAAATTTTCAGATTTCTTTTATTGCAATTAATGCAATCTGCAATTTTCGGAACTGAGAAGAAAAAAACACGTTACACAAAACCACAAACCCAACAAAATCTGATTTGTGTTGGCACAAAGATAATTAACAATTATTTTTTATAGGAAGACAAGGACAAAATTTAATATGTTATGACACAAAGACAAATAACAAATCAAAAAAGTAATAATTTACTTGTACTAGTCAGAGGGTACAAGAGTGTTGCTTAAAATTATCTCAAAATTCAGGCACCTGAAATGTAGGAGAAGTGCAAAAATATACCATGAAGTCCTAAAACTCCTTCCTCTCTTCTTCCCTGATCATGTGTGTCCCTTTCCTCCAGTATTTGTAGATTGATCATGATAGGTCTATAAGGAAAATGGCACCGAAAAGAAAATGAGCATGATGGAGGTAGGCATCGTGGCACACTAGTCGCATAAACAATGTTTCCCTTTCCCTTTGTATATTTAGCACATGTATCAGACTATTGGTGCTTTGCATATGTAGTTCATGTGCATTGGTGCATCTTACTCCTACTAATAAATAGAGGCTCCAATGAAGTCTTTACGTTAATTCTCATTAGACGCGATAAAAAAATAAATCTTAAAAATTCTCACAATAATGAGAAACACATAGCCTTTAATTACTCTTACTAATTAGAGGCTCCAATGGAGCCTCCCTAGTAATTCTCATCGCGCTCTAGAAAATAGATATATTCTAAATTTTTCCAAAATAATCAGAAATATCGGGGGTACATAACCAGGGTACCCCTAAGACACGGATAGGAGAGCCACCTAGGACGGCCTAGATGACCGTTGTTGGTATTTATAAGTGCAAATAGAATATGAAGGATTTCGCATGCGCACAAAATACTGTTGTAGCATTTTACCAGGAGTATTCCAGACATCGTTATTTGTATTTTACCACAGAGAAATAATGGAGTAAAGACTTATTGAGTAATAAAGGAATATCTATCGGTCAACATACCAGCATAGTGTCACACCTAATTTTAAAAACAAAACTGAATACTAACTATATGTGTGCCCATGAAGTCAAATCACACATATAGCGACAAATTACAATAGTATTGTCGGGTATCGATATTAGGGATACCCAAAGCAAGGAAGTTAGCGCCCATGCTGACTTCCCCGGATGGCTCGAGACTTATTAAAAGGTCTCGCCCGACCCCAAGGCCGCAGGCTCCGTCTCGCCCGACCTCGAGGCCATGGGCTCCGTCTCGCCCGACCCCTTGGGTACGGGCTCCGTCTCGTCTGACCCCAAGGACGCGGGTTCCTTCTCACCCATGGCCGTGGGCTCCGTCTCGTCCGACCCCTTGGGTGTGGGCTCCGTGTCACCCGACACCAAGGACGCGGATTCCGTCTTACCCAAGGCCACGGGCTCCGTCTCGCCCGACCTCGAGGTCGCGGGCTCTGTCTTGCCCGAACTCGAGGCCGCGGGTTTCGTCTCGCCCAACCCCAAGGACGCGGTTTTCGTCTCGCCCAAGGCTGCGGGCTACGTCTCGCTCGACCTCGAGGCCACAGGCTCCTTCTTGCCCGACCTCGAGGCCGTGGGCTCCGTCTCGCCCGACCCCAAGGACATGGTTTCCGTCTCACCCAAGGTCGCGGGCTCTGTCTCGCCCGACCTCGAGGACGCGGGTTCTGTCTCGTCCGACGGGGACCCATACCGCCGCCAACCACGCCTAGGTCAAAACTCTGACGCTAGGGAAGAGGCTGGCACGCCTCGATGTAACCCGTGGCCATGACGGGCCATACCTGGGGATTCCAATCAAGAACAGTGTCAGGCGTGCTGATGCTGTTCTGCCTAATCCTCGTACGGACGCTGACAGACATGTCAGTTCACCACGATGTCCGCCGGGATGGAGTGGAACGCCGTGATCGATAGATGCCGCCTATGCATGGCACCAGTGACGAACAGGACCGCGACATGGAGCCGTCCCTATTGAGATCTACAGGATCCGCGGGACCCGCATGAAGGAGAAGGACCCGGCTACCCTGGAAGCTTTTTTCTCTCTCGTTCTTCTCCTTTTCCTCCTCTTTAACCCGTGCTTTCCCTTCGCCTATAAAAGGGAAAGCATGGCGCCCTATGGAGGGGAGCTGGATAGGGGATCTGGAACACAAGAGCAGGACACGAGCACACGGCTGAGCGGTAAGCGAGCTCTCAGCACCCGTTCACTCCTTCCACCAGAGACTTGGGATTCTCTCCCTCTCTCGCCTGTGTGTAACCCCTACTACAAACCAAGTGCCGGTAACACGAGCAGCAGCAAACTAGACGTAGGGACATTCTGCCCAAACCAGTATAAACCCATTTGCCCTCTGAACACACCATCCAAGCCAGACGCGCAAATATAAATTTACTCGTCGGTGGTCCAAAAACACCGACAGTTGGCACGCCAGGTAGGGGCTTTTTGCGCATCTTGACGTCCACATTAGGCCTTGGATGGCTAGTCACGGCGTCGCTGGGTCCTAGGCACGCATGTGCGCTTCGGGAACCTAAACTTCATCATTACAACGGAGGGAGAGTTGGCACAGATTCCCGCCACCGTCCAGCCTTTCCACTCCGCCGGCCTCGACGCGATCGCCGAGGCGCTTGAGGAGCTGCAGCTGCACGCACCGGAGGCCCACGTCCCCAGGAGTGACCAGCTCCTCGACTTTGATTACGGGAGGCTAGAGCGCCAGCTCGGTGCCTTCCTGGGACCTTGACCGTCCTGGGAGAACCTGCACCGCCTCACCTTCTTGTTTGCTAATGTCATGACGCAGCTTGTCGGAGGAGAGCCGCTCTCCCCAAAATACATCATCTAGAGTGCCCCGACAGTGCTCCCATTCGATCTGCGCAACGCCACAGAGACCATTGGCCACCTTATGGCACAGCGCACGCTCCCATCCCCTACGAACGACAAGTTCTTGGGGATGACCGAATACGTCATGGAATCTTTCCACGACCTTCGCGTGGGAGAATCAGAGTCACCCTCTGACTCTGACTCTAGCAGGAGCGCCATCACCCCTCGTGAGAATGTTTCATGGCAGGTACCCCCGAGGGATACATTGAAAGCATCCACGAGGGAGGAGCTACCCCAACAGACGACCTCGACAACAAGGTTGAGGGGGATGCAGGGGCCCCACCTCGCCTGCGGATAGAGCAGCTGAGGGCGCGGCACCAAGAGCTCGAAGAAGCATGACTCTAGCTCAAGCAGGAATGTGCGAAGCTTGAGCGAGAGATCGAGCACCACGGAGACAGTGGGCGTGCGTGCGCCATGGCCCATGATGTGAACCAAAGGATCATCGAGGATGATGAAGCCCTCCCACACTTCACTCGGGCAAGCCAGAACATCGCTGCCACGTCGACCTTGCTCTGGGGCTTCCAGGGCCTACGACACCCTAGGATCGTCGGGCCCATCGCGAGATTCGCACGCTACTCGAGCGCGCGACGACGTAACAGGCTGAGAGCTCGCTGTCTCAACGATGTGAGCTCAATGCTAGCCAGCACGTGTCCTTAGAGTGACCCAATAGGGATGTGTCAGTCCACCAGACGCAGTGAGGCGGTAGGCCGCGTGCCATGGCCCTGGTGTATGAGCGTCTCGGCCTCCATTGTAACACGCGCAACACCCTAGATGCCCATAGGTGTGCCCGCGGCAATGAGAGGGAGGAGGCTAGCCATGGCTACCACCCTCGTCGTGGTGGACGCTACGACAGCAGCGAGGACCAAAGCCTGAGCCCTGACTTGCCAGGACCTCAGGCCTTTGGCCGACACATCCTCAACGCCGTCTTCCCACCGCGGTACCAACAGCCGACCAACATCCCGAAATACTCCGGGGAAACAAACCTTGGACTGTGGCTCGAGGATTATCGGCTTGCTTGCCAAGCCGGTGGAGCAGATAGTGATAATTTCATTATCCGCAACCTTCCATTGTTCCTGGCCGATTCAGCACGAACGTGGTTGGAACACCTTCCGCCCAACCGAATCTAAAGTTGGGCGGACCTAAAAGAGATCTTCGTGAAAAACTTCCAGGGCATATATGCGTGTCCTAGGAACCCATGTGATCTCAAAAACTACCGATAGAAGTCTGGGGAAAATCTTTGTGGGTACATCTGATGCTTCTCCCGGCAGTGCGACGAGCTGCCCGACGTCGCCGACACCGATGTCATAGGAGCTTTCCTATCTGGGACCACCTGCGAGTCCCTGGTTCACAAGCTAGGATGTAAGGGCCCATGAACCACCAAGGAGCTCCTCGACATCGCTACCAGCCACACCTCGAGTGAGGAGGCTGTCAGGGTGATTTTCAACCGCCCCAAGGGCAAGGCAAAGCGGGATGAGGATGCCAGCGAAGACGCTTCCAACCGCCCCAACAAGAAGAAGAACAAGTAGCGGCATGAGGGGGTCGTTCGTGGCCACTACTGACTGCAAGGGGGGTTAGAAGCCCGCCAAGGGTACCCCAAACCACTTTGAGAAGCTGCTCGAAGGGCCATGCCTGAACCATGCTTTCCCCGTCAAGCACCTATACAAGGACTGTGTCCTCATGAAGTGGTTCTTGTCCATGGGCTCTAGCAAGGGGGAGCATAGGAAGGAGCCCAAGCTAGCCACAGATGACGCTGAGGGGAAGGGCGACGGATTTTTGACATTGGATGGATGCCTCATGATCTTTGGAGGGTCGACGGCCTATGACTCCAAGCGCCGCCAAAAGCTTGTGCGCCACGAGGTCTATATGGCTGAGCCAGCCACGCCTTCCTTCCTCCGACGGTCAGAGTCCACCATAACCTTTGATTGGGCCGACCTCCCAAAAAGCATCCCGCAGCCAGGAAGATACCCGCTCATGGTTGACCCGATCATCGGCACGAAGAGGCTCACCAAGGTGCTGATGGATGGTGGCAGCGGCCTTAACATCATGTACGTTGAAACCCTCGATGCCATGGGCATCGACCGATCATGCATCCGGCCGACCGGGGCACCTTTCCACGACATCATGCCTAGAAAGCAGGCCATGCCACTTGGGCAGATCAATCTGCCCGTCACCTTTAGGAATCCGACCAATTATAGGACAGAGACCCTTACCTTCGAGGTGGTCAGGTTCCACGGGACCTACCATGCCTTCCTGGGACGTCCATACTACGTGAAGTTCATGGCCGTCCCCAACTACACCTATCTAAAGTTGAGGATGTTGGGTCCATATGAGGTCATCACCATCGCCACCTCCTTCTAGCGCGCCTATGAGTGCGAGGTCGTGTGCTGTGAACACACCACGGCAATTGTCGCCTCCAAAAAGCTTGCGGCCATCAGGGAGGAGGTCGTCGAAGAAGCACCTGACCCCAAGCGGCCGACATGCTGGCAAAAACAGCGTACGGCCAAGAGCGGGTGCCAATTGGCGTCTTCGCCAGCGATCAGTACAAGCCCTCGGTCCGCTACGAGGAGCCAGAACAGACCGGTGACGGGCCGCCTGCCTTGGACTCGGGGGCTAACCAGCCAGCAGCTCCATCCAACCCTGAAGTCATGGAGCTTGACGAGGATCCAGCAACCGAACCCGACCCTCTGGCCGACTGGAGGACGCCTTACCTCGACTACCTCCTCCGTGAGGTGCTGTCGATGGACAAAATGGAGGCTTAGCGGCTCACGCGTCATGCCAAGTCCTTTGTCATTATTGAGGGCGAGCTCTACAGGCGAAGACACACTGAGATCCTGCAGCGCTGCATCCCCATCAAACAAGGGAAGCAGTTGCTAAGTGATATCCACGGTGGGGTCTACGGGCACCATGCCGCACCTAGGACCCTAGTCAGAAACACGTTCCGACAAGGCTTCTACTGGCCGACCACAGTAGCCAATGCTGAACAGATTGTGCGCACATATGAAGGGTGTCAATACTATGCTCGGTAGACCCACCTACCGGCCCAAGCACTCCAAATGATCCCCATCACATAGCTATTCACGGTCTAGGGCCTTGATCTAGTCAGACCTCTCAAGAGGGCGCCCGGGGGCTATACACACACTTGCTTGTCACCATAGACAAGTTTATAAAGTGGATAGAGGCTCGACCTATCTACGAAATCAAGTCTAAGCAAGCCGTGTTGTTCTTCCTTGACATCATCCATTGCTTTAGAGTCCTGAACTCCATTATCACAGACAATGGCACGCAGTTCACTGTGAAAAAGTTCCTCCGATTCTGCGATGAATACCACATCCACATCGATTGGGCCGTCGTGGCGCACCCCCACACAAACGGGTAGGTCAAGCGCGCGAATGGCATGGTCCTATAAGGCCTCAAGCCTTGGATCTTCAACCGATTGAACAAGTTTGGCAGATGATGGGTGGCGGAGCTTCCCGTGATGCTCTGGAGCCTGAGGACGACCCCTAGCTAGGCTTCTGGCTACATGCCATTCTTCATGGTCTATGGTTCAAGGCTATCCTCCTGACCGACCTCGATTATGGAGCATCGAGGGTCAGGACGTACGACGAACAGGGAGCCGAGGCGTCCCTCGAGGATGCCATGGACTAGCTAGATGAAGTGCGCGACGTTGCCCTTCTCCGCTCAGCCAAGTACCAGCAAGCGTTGCGCTGGTACCACAACTATCGAGTACGGGGTCAGGCCTTCAACATCGGGGACCTGGTGCTCCACCTCATCAAAAGCAACAAGAACCACCACAAGCTCTCTCCATCGTGGAAGGGACCATACGTCGTCGCGGAGGTGCTCCGACCAGGCACCTATAAGCTCAAGACCAGCGACGGCGAAGTCTTCATCAACGCCTAGAACATCGAACAGCTACGTCGCTTTTACCCTTAATCTACGCACGCTTTCTCTTATCAGTTTTGCTATGGACTCCTCGATTTTTAGTGACACCCGACCCCAACAACGGCAAGGGGTCGGGCCTCACTCGGGGACTAATAAGAGCATATCTATCTAGTAGACATTCTCTATGCCCGACCCTTTCTCACGTTAAGATCTAGAATCAAGGGTTGCGGAAACAAACACTGAGTAAAATTGGTCGGACTGCAAGAAACCTACGCCCCAGTGGCTACGGAGGTTTTGCTCACCAGTGTGATCAGAGTTTTTTTGCCCGCACCCCGAGCTTTTTAGCCTTAACTACGAAAAGAGTCAGAACGGATTAAAGAGTATATCTGTCCGGCAAACATTCTCTGTGCCCGACCCTTTCTCATGTTAAGATCTAGAAGCAAGGGTTGCAGAAACAAACACTGAGTAAAACTGGTCAGACTGTAAGAAACCTATGCCCCAGCGGCTATGGCGTTTTTGCTCAGCAGCATGATCAGAGTTTTTTCATCTGCACTCGGAGCTTTACAACCTTAACGACGGAAAGGGTCAGAACACGTTAACCTTTTTATACAAAAAGGGGAGACGAGCTAAAAATCTGTTTGGCCATAACGAAATTTAAGAGCTTGTCCACTTATTTGAAGTTCACCGCCTGGCTTATCTACCTAACTAATTTCTTGGGGGATGATCTCATCCTCTATCTTGGTAGGTAAGTCCTGTGCTAGAGGGGCCACGTCCTTCTTGATGTCATCTAGCTCGGCGTTGGTGTAGAGAGGCGCGAGAACCATCATAGGTATGGAGGGATACGGAGCTAAAAATGCTCCTACGACCCATTTAGGACCAGGAGTTCGAAGCTAGCCCGCCGACGGGTTCACAGTCGCTCCGGGGCACCCTTAGAGTGAGGGGTGGAAAGGGATGGGCCCACTAGCTGCTAGTACTAGGGCGCATGAGCACTGCGAGCATCTGGGCCCATGTTAGAGTCTTAGTCGCTTCCTAGTCCATGGTTTTTCCTCGAAGAAAGGCAATGAGCCCTTAGGACTGGCCGAACAGACCCAAGAACTATATGGATTGGCCACCAAGAGTCTGGTGTCGGTCACCAGCTGACCCATGCCAGACCCCCGCAAACGGGAAGCTGGGGCCCCACTCAGACTAGCCGTTAATAGCTCATCGAGCACCATGTTTTGTCCATTGAGGAAAAACATGGCATGGCTCAGCCCCTCCGTATAATCAAAAAATGCTTGAGGGATGACGATCACAAAGACGAGCCGACCCTCGACCAGTCCCCTACTACGCTTGGGGGCTCGAGGGAAGTTGGACTCGTAAGGAGACCGAACATGCGGTCGTAGTACGACGACAGACCGATCGTATCCTAGGGGTCCGGGATCAAGAAAAATCTTTCCGACCTCCCGAATCCTATAGTTAGATGCCCCCAAGAAGACCAATCATGACGAAAGGGAATTGTCGTCCTACCAGGACATGTTGTGGGCTACAAAAATAAGGCCAAGGCCCTCAGAGTCCTCCCATCTGGAAAAGCCTCCAAAGGAGTATTCCACTCCTCTGCAGGCTCGGGGGCTACTATCGGGTATCGATATTAGGGATACCCAAAGCAAGGAAGTTAGCACCCATGCTGACTTCCCTAGATGGCTCGAGACGTATTAAAAGGTCTTGCCTAACCCCAAGGCCGCGTGCTCCATCTCGCCCAACCCGTTGGGTGCGGGCTTCATCTCGCTCAACCCCAAGGATGCGGGTTCTGTCTTGCCCAAGGCCACGGGCTCCATCTCGCCTAACCCCTTGGGTGCGGGCTCCGTCTCGCCAGACCCTAAGGATGCAGTTTCCGTCTCGCCCAAGGCCGCGGGCTCCATCTCGCCCGACCTCGAGGTCATGGGCTCCATCTTGCCCGACCTCAAGGCCACGGGCTCTGTCTCGCCCGACCCCTTGGGTGCAGGCTCCGTCTCGCCCGACCCCAAGGATGCGGTTTCTGTCTCACCCAAGGTCGCGGTCTCCATCTTGCCCGACCTCAAGGACGTAGGTTCTCTTTCATCCGACAGGGACCCATACCGCCGCCAACCACTCTAGGTCCAAGCGTGTGGGCCTGGGTCAAAACTCTGATGCCAGAGAAGAGGCTAGCATGACTCGATGTAACCCGTGGCCATGACGGGCAATACCTAGAGATTCTAATCAAGAATAGTGTCGGGCATGCTGATGTTGTTCTGTCTAATCCTCGTACAGACGCTAACAGGCACGTCAGTTCACCACGACGTCCGCCGGGACTGAGTGGAACGCCATGACCGGCAGATGATGCCTGCGCATGGCGCCAGTGATGAATAGGCCCACAACATGGAGCTATCCCTATTGACATCTATAGGATTCGCGGGACCCGCATGAAGGAGAAGAAGGACCTAGCTACCCTGGAAGCCTTCTTTTCTCTCCCGTTCTTCTCCTTTTCCTCCTCTGTAACCCGCGCTTTCCCTTCGCCTATAAAAGGGGAAGCAGGGCACCCCATGGAGGGGAGCTGGATAGGAGATCTGGAACACAAGAGCATGACACGAGCACACGGCTGAGCAGCAAGCGAGCTCTCAGCACCCGTTCACTCCTTCCACTAGAGACTTGGGATCCTCTCACTCTCTCACCTGTTTGTAACCCCTACTGCAAACCAAGTGTCGGTAACACGAGCAGCAGCGAACTAGACGTAGGGACATTCTACCCGAACTAGTATAAACCATTGTGTCCTCCAAGCACACCATCCGAGCCAGACGCGCAAATACAAATTTACTCGTCGGTGGTCAGAAAACACTGACAAGTATCAAGAGACAATGCTTTATTATATAACGAAATATACTCATATTTAATACTTACATCAGAGTATCACAGAACGGTAACTAATCTTCAGGCTTCATCCTTCATAGGGACGGCTGACTGGGAGTATCATATGCCTAGCACTTCTATCAATCTTTTGGAAACTCATCCGTAACTCCATCAATCTTCGGAGCAACTTTTCTAAAGTCTGGGGATGTGGAGAAAATAGTAAGGGTGAGCACATGTCGTACTCAGCAAATATAACATGGGGTTCATGAGGCTCAAAAGGTTGACACTGGTTTATTGTGATAATCTTTTAGTGAGTCATAATTTTAAGCAATTAAGTAGCATCAAATTTATCATAAGCTCACATAAACACATGATCAAGTAAATATGAATAATGAATAGCATAAACAATTAACCATTAATGATCATCTATTCCATAAGAGTTCCAAGGCCGCTCGTGACCGTGAGCACGACTGTTATAACAGTTTTACACTCTCAAAGGTTGTACACTGTCACCATGAGCCGTGATTTACCCTTTCGCCCGAGGTGGCCAACCTCTTGACCCACTACCAAGAAAGGTTGGCAAGGTTCACTATAAAGTCTTTCAAAGGTTCGTCTAACAAGTTAGGGCCGCTAAGTTTCTATGCCCTGTGAATGTAGAGCCCCCTTTTCCAAAGGCACACTCACGCAGAAGTACTCTTAGGAACAGAGGCCGCACTACACCCAACCCAGAGCACACCCCTCTTGCATCATAAGGGTAACCACTAACAAGCTAGAAAAAGTCCTCATACTTGACTAAAGCCAGAGCCATATAGTACTCATGGTTGTACTGTAAGTCCCGATGACCACTTACAGATAAGTCCTTAGGAAGAGGAAGCTAGAGCATCACAAAATCTATGCTCTAGCCCCCTTATTCCTTGTTGGTAAAAAGCACCTTTTAGTGTTTATTGCATATTCTACCAGTCAAGTTACAAGATCATGGTCTTTAATTGAGCACTAGCATCATACTATCCAATGCATAATCCCATAGGTGACAAGGTACAAGTACAAAAGACTAGGATATCCTTAATGGTAACAAGGTAGACACATGCATATGAATTAAATGATATTAAGGTGAATGGGTAACAAGGATGATCATATGCTATACTTGCCTTTTACTTGCTTTACAGCTAATGGTCAACTCCTCGTAGAACCTTCAATCTTCTGTCCTTTCGGTCCCCGGCGCTTACGGACAGCTCTTCTACTCGCAGATCGTAGCACACCAACAAACATACAAGCAAACAAATAGAGACGACTAAGAGCAGTACACCACACAAGAGAAAACAACGTACTAAAAGAAAGCTAGTTGCTATGGTCACGAGATTACAAGAAACACCAATAACAAAACTATTGTTAAAAAGATACGACTACTGGGAGTCTTATATTATAAAAGAAAAGAGACTACAAGCTTGATTTATTTTAGTTAAATAAAATCATGAGAAAAGTAATTATTTTAGATTAGACAAATCATATTTTAATTAAAAAAAACCCGAGTTGAAGCTAATCATATTATATCTAATAAATATTATCACATATGAAACGTGTTTGAACTAAGCAACTTATAATTTAGAAACATATTTTTGTTAGCAATTAATCATGAAAGATCGATATTGTCCTATGTTCTTTTTACATTTAAAAAAACTATTTTGCATTGACATTAAACAATTCAATATTTAAATTATTTACAAAAGTTATAAACACATGACATGATGAACGTCGATTCTAACACGTAGGTCGTGTCCGCACAAAGCTAACCCAAAAGAAAAGAATTAAAACGGATAATACACTATGAAACGGTGGTATAAGATTTAACTACTTAAACCGTAGACTAGATATGATATATACTTATACTGATATGGTGACTTCACAAGTTGATAGTTCGTGAGGAAGTAAAGCTAACAGATGCATGTCAGATTGTAAGCTCCAAAAGACACGAAGAACAATGAATGGATTACAAAGAAAGAGGGACCTAAAATGCAAAGTGATAGAAACTCACATGCACCGGTGATTTTGGTTGGAGTTCTGTGCTGATCAGATGTGGCACCTGTGGATTTGATCGATCTTGCAAGCATGAAGAAGAAAAGAACGCAGAGTCTTTGCTGGCTGAAATTCATGGCCGATCGACACTGCTACTGGAGCAGGGGGTTGGACGGCAGCTATGCTGCTGGGGCTCACGGGGCGGTGGAGCGGGAAGGTTGCCGGCCCCATGGACAGAACATATATCCACTGGCAATACGTCTGCAGCGAAACAAACAGAAGTTTCATGCCAAAATCTGGGTTCATGCGATGTATGACAGGGAATAAGATAGAGAGGGTTCCTGTGGATACGCTCACCCACGTCGAAGGACAAAGGCAAGGTCGCGTAGCCTGGCTGAAATTCTCTCTGACGATGGACGTCGCCAGTGCCAGCACGTACGGGCGGCGCGGCACCGGGTGATTGCCCGCCAACGAGTAGCAACAGCCACGCGTGGAGGTCAACGAGGCCGGTCAGGCGACGCCGACCGCGCCTTGGAGAGCGGGAGCGGGGCGTGCGCACGGTTCGAAGGAGGAAGCTTCATCAGCAATGGAGGTGGTGGCCACAAAGTTCACCGGAAAACAAGAAATAGAGGACGATGAAACAAACCTCGTGATGACAGTGGCGCATTTGAGACGTTGGGGACGATGTAGCAGAGAAAGAGTGAAAAATCTAATTTACTATCTTAGTGATTCTCAAACTAGGGGTTTCTTTTACGGTAGTTTTTGTGTGTTTTGGCTAAGGGGCTGGTACATATATATATATATAGAGGAGAACTCCCCACATCTACATCAACTATCAATATTGTACTAATTAATGTTGCACCTTCCACCTCCACTAATCGGCCTAAAGAAATATTAAAGCCTATTAGTAAATAAAGATATGGGCCATTAGGATTTATTAGGATGGTTGCACACGGGCTTTGGTGAAAAAATGAGATATTTTATTATTTTCGAAATTAATAAATTTCGCGAATAAAATAATTTCAGAAAAGTCCAGAATTGATATTTAAGACGCGAAAAATACTCAGAAAGCTCCGAAAATGTAAGGAAAATTATCAGAGACATTTCGGAACATGAGAAACCCAAATAAAGTATTTTGAGCTCATAAAAATATATTTTGTAGCATCTATAAATTAGATTATGCTAGTAGAAAAGTGGGAACAAGTTCCGGAAAAAGCTAGAAAAATTCCCAAGAGGTCCGTAGAGATAGGTTGATGAATGGTGAGCTAGAAGGAGTGATTTGGATTACTTGAAAAGGATTTTGGGATGAACCATAGGAAAAGATTAAGTTAGAAAACAAGGAATTTGATCACAGAAAAAAAATTAAGACACGGTAGATAAGGAAGATCGACTTACTAAACGTATTTTTTTAACTTTACTCACCCACAACACAAAGTCATGCGTCAAGCAGAAGCCCGCTAAATTAATTTAGAAAAATTTGGAAATCCATTTTTTTAATCTAAGTTTGCATAAACTTAAACTAATAATCTTGGGAAATTTTATATCAACATTGAAATCATTTACTTTATTTAGTGTTTTCTATGTACAACCCAAATTAGAAATTTTGGGGTGTGACACATAGCTAGAGCAAGGGATAGAGGTAATGATAGGAATTAAGGATAATGACACTCAGAGGATAGATCACTAAGATAATATAAACTAGTTAACTTAGGAGAACAAAGGGTGAGGTAGATTGCTATGACATTCTTATTACAGGATCAAAGTATATATATACCCGAGTATAGCTATGACTAACTCTACTCTTGTGCACTTTGGGACGCCGCTAGATGGTAGAGCACCGCAAAAGGATAACTCTACTGACGCGACTATGGTCCTACAATTTAAGACCATACTCACATGGGGTGGACTATAGAGGATAAACGGGGCTGTCACCTCCCGCTGCTACCACATGGCCTGGGAACAGGGTGTACTCATAGGCAGAGCATCGTATAAGCACCATGCTTATACAAGGCTCGGCTACTTAGCCCAATCGATAAACTAGCAGGCTAAGCGCTCTATGAACCTTCACACAAAAGTAAAGATAACCTCAACTAAGCAAGATACATATTAAAAGTAAGCATAGCCATATAGATAGGAATATGATGAATTGATAATAAGTCTTACAAGATGTAGAAGTGAAGATACAAGGCTTTGCCGAGCCTCCAAGACTAGATCCGAAACTTGAGCATGAGCCCAACTCGGCCCTTACTCCTGAGCTACTAATCTACTACATTGGAGAGTTCTAGACCTATTCCTCCTGGTGTGTATTGATCTGAATGGGAGATATGAATTAAGGTTTCTAAGATGGCTCCAGGGAGGGGATAAGGGCTGCTATATATAGGGGGTAGCATCAACTCTGGACCCTCGGATCAAACCGACTTAAAAGAACGACGTAGATGCAATCCCTAAGGCGGTGGAGAACCGACGTAGCGAGACAGAGGCTGACAGGTGGGCCCATAGGCCGGACGGCCTGTAGGTGGTTTCCTTCTGGTGCCTTCTATTGTCTTCTGGAGTTGTTTTCGTCGCGAATAATTCCGATTAATTCTGACGTTTAGGTCCACCTTGATGGTTTTCTGGATAAACCCTGCTGAAAACACAGATTCACCAAAACTTATGGAATTTATTAGTTTAAACCCCTAGACCTATGTTTGGTGATGGAATTAAGTATATATGCATGTTATATTGATGGTTTATGAATGATGTTAATGACCGTCAACAACCGTGGCCTGCCTCGACCCCTTGCCCCGTGAGCCGTACGAGGCCCGTCATGACTTCTCCGGCCTCTCGACCTCGCACCACACTGTGCCCTCGACCACCTCCGGCCTTAGCCGCTAAGGAAAGGACGGGAGGTGGGTGGACGCATTAAATGCACCTGCCCGGACAGGACGCGCGCACACAATCCACCGGATATTGGGAGGACGACAACCCCATCAGACCAGCAGGCCATGGGGCAAGGCGCCACGCCGTGGGCAGCACCTCACTGGTAGACAAGACAACACCAGGACATAGCAACGTCACCACACGTGGCATAGCACCATCCGAACCCCATCTAACCCGATAGACGGGCATACGATCGTACCCACTGTAGAATGGGGCACACGACCAGGAGGCTGGTTCCCCATGAACTGGACGGATCCAATGCCCTCGACTCGACCACAAGAAGTTGAGGCGACGGGGCTAAGACCAAGGGAGTAGGTAGACCACGATGGACAAGTACTCTCCCCGTACACTAACATCACGATTTCTCACCGAAGAAACAGACGCCAGGATGAAGGGCACGACGAGCCCATGCCATATGGTGGAGTTGGTGAACAACCACCATTCCCGTAGTGCCGCCAAGGTCGGCATAGTACCGCCACCGTATGCCATGACTTGGCGTAGGGAGCACGCCCTCGACGACCATGCCTGGATGTGCTAACAAGACAAGAAGGATTGCTGACCAAGTAGCTTCTTCCTCCCCTGGGCTCCTGACCACTCGGGTCAGGAGAACCCTACACTCCTGCATGTAACTTGGCCCCCGCGGCTATATAAGGGGAGCCATGCCTTCTTTCTTCCTAGAGGATCAATTTCCCGTGCCTCTAGCTTTCTATCTGTAGAACCCTAGCTTTGCATACCCCCTGTTGTAAGTTGTTTGCAGCACTTGAACTTGAGGAACACGTACTTACAGTCTTTGGCACTGGACGTAGGGCTTCGTCCCAAACCAGTATAATTTCCTTGTGTCTCGAGTGCTAGCCATCGATTCCCTTGAGCAGCACGGTGCTAAATTTACTCGTCGGTCCTCAAAACATCGACAGTTGACGCGCCAGGTATGGGAAAGTCATGCACTCACGTTTGTGATCAGGGTGTTGATGGCACCCTTAACCTATGTCGGACATGCTCTCGGTGCGGCCCCCGACGGCTGCATCCATTGTGGGAACCTTGAGTTCATCAACAACAATGGGCCGATGCCCGTCTCTAGTTTCTATTCCGGCCAGGTTCTCCGCCTTGGTGGCCTGGACTTTGTGGTTGACCACCTAGGTCAACCATACCTCAGCATGGGCATCATGCCTCCGCAACGGACGCCGATGCCGGCTTTTGATTTTTATCCCGGACAGGTTCCCTGCCTCGATGACCTGGACCTCGTAGCCGACCACCTGGGTGAGCTACGCCTCTGCGAGGGTACCATGCCTCCACCATAGATGCCACCCGGAGATGTTGCAATTACAATCTCTGATCTGGATGCACTGGTGCACCGGATCAAGGCACTGCTTAGGCCTAAACCGGAGCCCGAGCGAAGTCAACACGCGTTCCACGTGCTGGCCGACACCTTTCCTCAGTCCTCTGGAGGCGAATCCGTGCCCCCAGGAACTAATCCTTAGGACCTCAGTATCCCACTGCCTCGTGGCCTGAGGTACGCTGTGGAGCTCTTCGAGCGGGAGCTGGCACTATGCACGCGCCCCTTGCCAGCTACCGCCACCTTTGAGTTCGTGGGAATGGTTGATCGCTAGCCTGAATCCCTCTATAACCGATACCCCGGAACGGCCAATGGCACCCCATTCCATGGAGTCGTGCTAGGGGTTCGAGCCATACTCCTTGGGCAGGTCGACTTACCCACATCATTCAGGGGTCACGACAACTCCAACACGGGGATGCTCTCCTTCGAAATGGTGGACTGCCAGGCACGTACCACGCGATACCGGGGCCGCCAGGCTACACCAAGCTTATTGCCACCCCCAGTTCAAATACCTCAAGCTCAAGATCCCAGGGCCACAAGGGATCGTCACCATGGGCGGAGACATCCACTGAGCACATCCCTGCGAACGAGAGAGCTACGACATCACGACGGACGCATGCCAATCCTCCAAACTCTGAAGCGCTCAGGTGACTGCAGCCAAGGTCACACTCGACCCAAGCGCGAAGAAGCAGTCCTCGGAGACTTCCAGGTCCGTCGCGGACACCAAGGCAATGCAGGTCGACCTGAAGAGCACCAGCAAGGCGGCTCGGGTGGAGGGCGGTCTCCCCGAGCAGTAGGCGCACGCGCGTGTACCCTCACCAACTCCTCACCCAAGAACAAGGACCCAGGGGCTAGCGACCTCCCTGGACAAGTGGTGGTCGACTAGGCAGCCGCGACCATCAACCCAAAGCCGGACCGCACATGACGTCGACCACTCGACACGAAGAGGACCGCCCAAGGACGTGAAGAGGGCACGACATCTGCACCAACTCTCAGAACATCAAAACAGCTACGTCATTTCTTCACCCCAGCTTATTTAGGTTGACACGTGTTAGCTTGATAAATCGTTGAACAAACTCTAGAGTCTTCAGATAGAACACTAGAAAAGACTTTAAAATTATATTTACTTCCGCTCGACGCTGTTACCCGAGTGACCTGTGCCGACCCGCACGAGCAGTCGACATGGCTCACTCGCGGGGGCTACATGGGTGCACACGACCTATTGTTGTTTCATTTCTCTTTTTCCTTTTGCATGACGACGAGCCAGCGACTCGACCTTAGACATCTTGATCGCACCATCGGATCGCACAAAACTTAGCCCCACGGTCCAGCCCCCAGGCGAAGTCGTGCACCCGCGCACAAGCTGGAAAGGAAACGGGACGATGGTTCAAGCGATGAGAAAGGGAAATAAAGAAAGGAATGCATTCTAAAAACTGGATAGCTTTTCTCGCTTCCCCTCCGCATTGAAAGGGATCCGCAACTCGGCCTCCAACTGCCCCGTTCGGCTTACCCCATATCCAGCTTGTTCGGCTTCTTTTTTCAGCCGGAACAGTATTTTTCTCTCACAATAATTCAGTCAGAACAGTATTTTTCAGCCAGTTTTAGCAAAAATTCTACCAGTACGCGGAGACTTAGCCCATGGGCCAGCCCCCAGGACAAGTCACGCACCTGTGCACAAGGACCAAGGGAACGAAACGCGATTCTGACTCAAACGCGAGGAACGAGGATACAACGAACTCAAAACAAACTCAAAATTGCAAATGCTAGTGTGCTAGCATAGTTTGATCCTTACTTTACAAGCATCGTTCATTACATCACAACTAGCTAGATCAGATCAAAACAAAATAGTCTTCTACTCCGGGTGCGCCTGGCTCTGGATGCGGACGCCGGCCGGTGCTACCTGGTTGGCCAGGGCCTACGGGCTTAGTGTGACGGTATCGGTGATCGCAACGATCTCCTCTGCCTTCCGGAAGCTCTCTACCTCCACCCGCAGGCATCGCGCCTCTGCCTCCACCTCGCCCAGGCGATTGCGCTCTATGGCACCACCCGCCTACGACTAGAAGGACAGCCGCAGGTACCTCGACTTGTCCATCGAGGTCTCCATCAGCTGCTGCAGCAAGTGAGACACACTCAGATGGCTCCATTGACATCATCACCAACACGCTGATCCCAAGGATAACAAGGCGAAACTACTTACCCGCCCGATCGCAAGCATGTCACCGGCCATTGAGAGCATGGCGTCCGAGGTAAGCTCTGTGGCAGCGACAAGCGTGTCACGGATCTTTGACAGGTTCACCCGAACCTCCTCGTTGCCTCTCGAGACGTTAGCCCACGCGTCTCGCACAGCCGCGTCATCCACGGCGAACAAAGCCCTACGGGGATCCGTGGGGTGCGGCCAGACAAAGTGGTCCTCTCCACCCGACGCAAGCTGCCCCCTGCAGCGGATGAGCGCCAACTCCTCCAGGGCCCCATCCCCGGGCACAAGGACAACATTGACCTTCGCACCCGCGGCGTCCTCCGCAGCAGCGGTAGCCCCAAGCGCTCTGGCTTCAGGGGCTCCCATCACGGTCGTAGACGCAGCTGCCGCCTCAGCGCGAGCTCGGTCTTCCACTGCGTGGGAACTCTCAGTGGGGGCTGACAGCAAGTTCGCGAGGGGCAACATCTGGGCCACCGTCACTTCGGCTGTGACCCTGCTCCCGGGCGGCTCCAACTGAATCGGCGCCCTCGCAAGGCCCGCCGAGGCCGGCTGGACGGTAACTCCGGCAATGAAGGCCCTAGATCGAGACACAAGGAGATGACCAGCATTGTCGACCCCAACAGTAGGAACGACACATGGAAATCACATACCTATCGAAGCACCCCAGCGCAACGGAGGCCATGCGCCTTGTCGAGCGTGACCATGGAAGAATAACCATGGTGGGCGTCGCCTCGCTCGACGTTGCGCCTACGGACCTGGTACGGGCAGCCTCCCCTCCGCACTGGCATCCTCCGGGCCATGCCCCTCGGTTGCTATGGAGCCCTCGGCCATGGACGGTCCCGGGCGCAGAGCCTGGGGTGTAGGTATCGGTGTCGACGGTAGTTAACATTCATCACAAACCATCAATATAACTTGTATAAATGACTAAAATAGATCATCAATGTAGACTTAGGAGTTTAAACTTACAAATTCCAAGAGTTTTGCTGAATCTATGTTTCCAGCAGGATTTAATCTGAAAACCGCTAAGGAGAACCTAGTCCTCAAAAAAATTATGGAATTCCGTTGCGTAAACAGCGTGGGAAGACTTCAGGAGGTACTCCACCAAAGCAGAGGCATGTCACTAACATGTGCCGGCCCCACATGCAGGCCGCCCGGCCCTTGTGGGTCCCACCTGTCAGTCTCCTTGCTACGTCGGTTCTCCACCGTCTTAAGGATTGCATCTCCGCCGTTTATTCAAGTCGGTTTGATCCGATGACTCAGGATTGATGCTCTGGCCTATATATACCTACTTGCACCCCCTCCAGGGCATGCCAAGTTAGCTCCTGGGTTAAAGTAGTATTCGTAGTGTATGCGTGGTGCTTAGACTCGGTTACTCGTAGATATACCCTACTTTTTGGATCGGTGGTAGCTCGCGAGGGTGACTCTTATAGCCTCGTTGAATCCTTTGTAGTCCACCTCCCGTTAGTAAGCCTAACATGACCTTGTTACTATAGGAAACATACATTGCTTGTGTTTTCTCTAGTAATATTCTCAAAATTAAACAATAGAAGGCAAAGCTTACCGAAGTTAGAACTAGAAAATCTTAGCAGTATCCTCTACACTCCTATTATCTAGCCTTGATTGTGAAGTTGGGTTAAGTTAGATTTGATTATTCTCACACACGTTTCCTTGAGTTCGATATAAAACTGGGTACTCCCGGTGAAGTGCTACATCGGTATAATATCCGTGCGCTTGCGGATTATTCTGTGTGCATTAATTTATGCCAACAAGCATTTCTATCGCCGTTGTCGGAGAAACGGTTGCTGAGTTAACTTCGAATCTAGCTTAACCTTGTATCATTAACGACAAAGCATCCATCGAGTATCCACAAGCAGCTAGGTAGCCGCTGCGAAGAAGACTACCAACGACGACAAAGCATCCATCGAGAATCCACAAGCGGCCAGGTAGCCGCTGCGAAGAAAACAACTACGGCAACACCAACATCCATGGTGGATAGACCAACGCGAAGAGGAAGCTAAGCATAGGCAGGCACAACATAGCTAGGAGTGGCTCCGGTTAGAGGAATGGGACGGCGGTAGACACCTGCCCTGGTGACCCGTACGATGAGAACAAGCTTCAACGACGCCTTCAGAAAGGAAAATGACGCAGACCAAGCGGGGTAGGGTAGATACCCAAGCAAGTAGTCGACACTGTGGGTCAGGGATGGGGGCACCACTGTGCCAATTGGCTTCCAGGCCGATGAGCAGCGAGCAGCAATTCCATCTGTCGCCCGGTGCGCTGAAGTCGTTATGCCTGGTCTCCACCACACCGACGCCGTGCCGACGTGGGCTCCTAGACCGACTGCCCACCGGCGCCGGCTGTTGCGCGCTGGCTATCCCTAGCTAGACAGTCGCCGCTGGCCCCTTGCAAGCAGCCGCCGCCCTAGATCTGGCCCTGGGCACCTGTGGTAGCCAGAGCGTAGGCCGCAAGCAGCAAGCATGCCAGCACCGCCTACGCAGGGCCAAGGCCACCAACTAGAGCACTGCCACACCAAAGCCACTGACCACCAGCTGTGTCGCCAGCCGTGCCTAGGGGCATCGCGTCGAGGGCACCGCAGGGTCCACCTAGCCGATGGGCATTAGGCCACCGCCGCCACGCTATCCCCTAACAGGGGATGTAGGCATGAGATCTGGCCCCATAGGGCCCAGATCCGCTGCCAGGCAATAGCTAGGAGCAGCAGAGCCGTCGTGGCTCCACCGCCTGCCAGTCGTTCACCTCCACCTAGCGTGTGAGCTCGATTGGCGGCTGCCGGCGCTACCACCCACGCTGTAGAAGATGACGAGGCAGTCCCACGTAGCCACCCTGTAAGGTCGAGATGGTGGACTAGAGGGGGGTGAATAGTCCTTTCTAAATTTAATCGTGTCGACTAACTGAAATAAATGCGGAATTTAAAACAATCGGTCTAGCCAAGACTACACCCCTCTATCGAAGTTCACAAGCACCTTATAAAGATCCTAATTAGGCAACAAAGGTGTCGGACTAGCTAGAGCTCACCTAACCAATTCTAGAAGCAAGGTCACACAAACCTATGCCACTAGTACTTCAAGCAACGAGGGAGCTCCTACACATGCTAGTAAGCAAAAGCACAAAGCCACATAAGCTTACTAGCAATGCTCAATAACAAGGCAACCAATGCCAAACTAGAGAGTGCAAATACTTAGCTACATAAACTAAGCAATGTGACTAACAAGGTTACACAAACCAAATTAGCCACGCAAGGGAGCTACTTCTATGCTACACAAGCAAGAAGGTAACTAGTGAGCTATGCAAGCTAACTAATTACAAGAGCAACTACACAAGCACAATGTATATGAAAGTAATTACAAGCTTGTGTAAGGGGATTGCAAACCAACGGGAAGAACAATGTTGACACGGTGATTTTTATCCCGAGGTTCACGTGCTTGCCAACACGCTAGTCCCCGTTGAGACAAGATCCAAGGTTGCCGCTGGTCCTCTTGCTAGTGGTGACCCACAAGTCACACTCTCCCACGTGGAGTGCTTACCACAAGCTCTAGCACTTGACCCAGCCGGACCACTTGTCACCCTTCGCATCTCACTCTACTAGAGTTGCTCTTCGTGGTTCCCGCGGGGTGAGCACAATACCCCTCACAAACCTCTTCTCTAGAGCACCGCACAAGCTTCTTGTGGGCTTCGACGGAGACCACCACCAAGCCATCTAGGAGGTGGCAACCTCCAAGAGTAACAAGCACCACCGGCTTGCAACTCAATCACCTAGTGCCACTCGATACAACCTCATAATGCAATCGCACTAGAATCGCTCACTCACTCGATCGGATGAACACTATCAAGCTCAAGTGAGTTAGAGGGCTCTGAAGCACACCTACACAAGACACCAAGGCTTAAGGGTGCTTAGCTCTGCTCAGCTCATGGCCAAATGCCAACCAAGGGGCTATTTATAAGCCCCCACACAAAAAGAGCCGTTGTACCCCTTCACTGGCCACAACTCGGGGCGACCGGACGTGTCGGTCCGATCGACCGAACGCACCCTGCCAGTGACCGGTCAATGGATGGCTACCACGTCATCCCTAGCTTCAAATGTTGAGCACCCGATCTCAATGGTTAAGTTACGACTGGACGCACTACTCAAAGTGACCGGACGCTCCATCACTAGAGTCCGGTCGTTTCCAGTAAGGTTCTAGAGCTAGGTTTTTTTGACTAGACGCGTCCGGTCCACCATGACCGGATGCACCGGTGCGTTTGCTCCTCCTCCTCTTCTCTGTGTGCCACCACATCAACAGGACCAGACGCTAAACAGTGTTCAGCTAGAGTCCGATCACTTTTCTTCTCCGAGTCCGGTCACAGGGCAAATCGAGCACGAGAGCACCACCTTCTTTTATAATTGATCGGACGCTGGAACCTTGAGTCCGGTCACTTCAAACTCAGTGTCCAGTCATAAGACCGAGACCACATGCTCTCTGCTGCCACTAGACCGGACGCGCTGGTCCTACCGAGGCAGCGTCCGGTCACTCACAATGACCTGTTTCACCTCTGTTTCTTCGTCGAGTTGATCCGTTTCAACTCCAACTTCTTTTCCTTTGTAAATGTGCCAACACCGCCAAGTGTACACCACCATGTGTATGCGTGTTAGCATTTTCACAATCATTTTCAAGGAGTTAGCCACTCAACTTGCCACGCCACTCGATCCTAGCAATGATGCAAAGTAAGATCACTTGAGTGGCACTAGATGACCGATATGCAAACAAGTTTGCCCCTCTTGATAGTACGGCCATCTATCCTAAACTCGGTCATCAACTTATCTACACACCTATGACCGGTGAAATGAAATATCCTAGGTTATACCTTTGCCTTGCACATTCCATTCCATCTCCTCCAATGTCGATGCAACACAATCAACAATGATATGATCCACTTCATATCATCACGTGATCATACTAGTTTATCGATCTTGACTTCACTTGCTCTTCACCATTGCCTCGGTCCATCGGTGCCAAGTCCTCACTCAACTTGCCCTTCACACTTGCAACCGGTCCATTGAGCCAAGTCATGTCTTGATCTTCTCCACCTTGATCACATGACTCAATGTCATGTCTCATGTGCAATGAGTTCCTTCATCATCACATGTGTGAGATTTGCAACATATCCGAGCCATTTTCACCTCCATGGCATATGTTGCTCACACACATGTACATGTGGACTAATCACCTATGTATCTCATATAAACACAATTAGTCCACCTAGGGTTGTCACTCAATTACCAAAATGAAACAAGGACCTTTCACACCTGCACACACGGAAGGGAGGAGGGGGAGCCACCATCGCGCCGCCAAATCTAGCCCAGGAGGCTCGAAATCCGGCCATGGAAGGTCTGGATCTGCCTCATCGGTGATGCCAATCGCTATAGGAGTAGGAGAAGAGGAGGGGTGGTGGGCGGTGGAGGAGAGAGGCGGGACTACGGACGAACTCCATTTGGGCACTGCCGTGGGCCACCGTCGCTGCTCGTCGGAGAGCAGCGGCGGTGGCCGGAGAAGTGGTAGGAATGGGGGCCTCCTATGGCACCGGTGATGCGCCCCCTAGTCACCCGTTGGAGTGCTAGGGGGGAGAGGTTTCTCGCTGATCTATGGCTCTTTATTTCAGTGTATGACCTGAGGCACGGTCGTCTAGGCTAGGTGTCCCGCGCCTCATCGGGGATAGGCATGTAGGAGTCAGAGACGATGAGCCGCACCCATCACCATCAGTGGCACGGGAACGCTTTGGGCTCACCCCCCTTGGTGGGGATGGGGCCAAGCGCTTCCAAGGGCCATCCTCCTCCTCCGCGTCGTCAGTCGAGCGCCCGGCGCCACTCGGTCTAGACCCAGCGTCGGACCTCTAGAACATGCTGGAGGTGCTCCCGAGGACCTCCAACTCATCATCGTCATCGTCATCATCCTCATTGTCATCCTTCTCCACCATTAGACAGTGGCAATTTCCCCACCTCTACTGCTCCGCATTCTCCCGCACCCTCTCTTGCTTTTGGCGCCTCCTCTTGTTAGTGTCCGCCTTCTGCTAGGAGGCACGCATGGCTCCTTTGGAGCTAGAGAGACGAAACATGGGGTGGCACTCCAGCACGGGCTATATAAGCACACATGGTAAAACCCATAACAAGAGCGACAACCCCAAGTGAAACCGAAAACACAAGAAGAAGCTCACTAGATTTGGACGAAAGGACACCGAAAACACATCCGAAGCGCCCTCGACCCGGATGGTAGTCCCGGAGGAAGCCAAGGCCACCACCCATCTCCTCACAACATCAGCACTCAACTCCTCCACCCTTTCTCGAGTGGGTCCTTGACCTAGAGTAGTTGTATAGCAGATGCGCATGAGCCTTCAAGTACTAGACGTTGTGCTCGAAGAGGGTCCAAAGGACCTTGACCCTGTTCAGCCTGGCCGACACCTGGCCCTACGTACACCCCCAGCTCTAGGACTCCCCACAAACCAGTGGGGCGCTAGAAAAGGAGGAAGTAGGGCAGCGACATCATTAAGGATGTAGAACCAGTTGCTATGTTAGCCCTGGTTCGAGTCCTTTGACGACAAGTGCAGGTACTAGTCAGAGAGCCCACAACAAACCTGGATCGTCAAACCACCTAGTGGAGCGAGAACGTTGTCAGATGCCTTCACCTTTTGGCTATGAATCTCAAAGATCCACTAGAAAAGGTACTTGGAGGGCTTGATTCTGAGAAAGTCCTCATAAATGACAACAAAGCTTGCTAGCTATAGCACCGCATCAGGTGGCAGATGCTGCAGCTGAACCTCATACTCGTGCAGGAATCTATGGAGGAAGTCAGAGGCTGGGATCCCGAATCTACGCTCGTGGAAGTCGGTGAAGGATGCCGCCTCCCCATAACATCCTTGGGTGGAAGGAAGCCCTTCTCCACAAGCTACAACAACTTTGCCTCCATCACCGATGATGGCACCCATAGACTCATCTTGCAGGATGGAGCGCGTGAGGCGGTAGTAGCGGAAAAGAAGGCAAGTGGCACTAGTGCTAAAGAAATTGAGATGGCGGCTATGCAAGAGGGCTACGAACGGTGGCAAATGCAAGGTAGACCTTGAAGTTTGACTTCCCCTCCCTCTTCTTCCTTCTCTCGTTTGCAACGAGTTATAGGGGAAGATGAAAGTAAGAGATTGGAACAACTCAAGGAAAGGGCTATTTATTGTAACACCCTCGGTGTTACGCCCTAAACAAATTACTAAAACAAGTTATGAGCACCATGTTTATGTGATAATGCATGTGTGGATGAATTTTTTTTTGTAACTTAAGATGATCAATAAAAATGTTAAATGAAAAGCTACTCCATAATTCATGTATATCAAGTAGGGTTGAAAACCAATTTTTATTGAACAAAAACACTATATAACATATATGTAGCACTTAAATAAAGTTTGGAGTATGGACTTCGTAGATGACAATGAAATCCTTGCTGTTGAAAAATAACTTCGCTAGCTAATGCTTCTAATGGCCTAGAAATCCAACTTCGAATCAAGTTCATCTCAAAGACTTAGAATATTTTCAAGTTTATAGACAGCAAGACAATGCCATGTTTGGCAATTTATTTTGTGAAATCGAGTTAAGGGATGGTGTCATGTTTTAGCTCGGGTTGGTAGCCTCACATGCCATCTTGAGCATGGTGAAGATGGTTTAGGTCCAGAAGCAACCATTTAGTTGTTATAGGCGCTTTAAAATTCATGCAAGACATGATTTCGGGCAAGTTCACCGGGTGAGCATGGTAACCACGTCTTGGGGGTGCGACGTTGCCATGTTGGCTCGTTCTGCGCACGCACACGCGCTGCCGTGCATGGCCGACTGCGACTACCCTGTCCTGGCTGCCACTGGCTCTACCGCGTGGAGCCACTGATGCTGCTCGCACGGCCGAGCGGCGTAGCAGCCCTACCGACCCACCTCGTGCCGCGACGTAGCCGCTGCAGGTGCCGTCGTCTCACTGTCATGTCCGTGCCTCCCCCTACACCCCTACCCCGCTGCTAGCCCTGTTTGGTGCTTGCCGCTGCCGTGCACACGTGGTGGAGCTCACCATCGCCTTGCCATTTATGGCACTATGGCCGCGCGGGCCATGAAGGTCAATGGACGCACGTGCTTGTCTGATTGCATCCGCGTGTGTGATGCCATGATCGCGCCGATCACATCCTGCCAAGGTGAGGCTGTGCTGAGCCCACCTGCCAGCCCCATCTCCCTCTTTCTCTCTACCAACCGCCGTTCAGCCGCACCACCAAATTACCCAGTGATCGATCACCTCCATTCAATTCATCGCATCCATGGCTTCACCATCACATCCTCTCACTGCCCAACCCCACCTAGCCATGAAGAAGGCAATGCCAAGCTTCAATTTGGAGCTTTTTCCCTACCGCCGTGCCATTAAGGCCGCGCTCGGCCATGGTCGAGGGCAGCCCTCCTACTGCCCATCCTGAACTAATTCACCTGCATCACTAGCTTCGCCTGGACTCCCACTTCACCCTACGCGCCTTAGCCAAACCACTACTGCCTCCCCATCATCAAAGACGCGACCGTGCCGCCGCGGTGCGCCACCACACGGCTCGGCCGCACGTGGCCAGCCCTTCTCCGTCACCCTCTTCTCCACCCCCACCTCGGTCAAGTCCACGATAGTATCCTGATGCTCACTCGCTAGCTAGTTAGGTCTTTAGGTGCTCTGGTTTGCCGAGGCAGTCACGCCACCATTATGGATGGCCTCGTGCCACCACAGCTAACTCCAGCGCGTCTCGCTGCCCCGCGTTGCTGCTCGGCGTAGGCGATGGGACCATAGTTGAATGTCGGCCTGACCGACGAGCCAGCGAGGGTCTCTGGTGGCCGGCGTGGCCACCCCATGCTACCTATCGCCGTGCCGCCGGGCATGGGTTAGCCAGGGGTGCGCGCGGGGGAATTCCAGGGAAGCCGGGGGGTTAAGTGAGAAGGTCTGAGAGAGGAGAAAATAGTGTTAGTACTTAGTTGTAAATTGGGACGAGTTCGAGGTCTCTTTTGCAAAATCACCAGCGCAGGCCGTCTCCGCGTGGGCCGGTGTCCGCGTGGGCCGTCTCCGCGTGGGCCGTATCTGCGTGGGCTAGTGTCCGCGTGGGCCGGTGTCCGCATGGGCCGTATCTGCGCGCGCAGGGCTACGCAGGCCACGCGTGTGGGCCGCGCGGGAGATTCACTTTTCCTTTTTTCTAAGGAATTAGAAATGGTTTTCTAATTTAATTTCAGAGCCAATCTTTGGTAATTAATATAAAATCATATAGGTGTCCAAAAAATTAAGAAACAAATTTTGTTAGGTTCCTAAAATTGTGATCTATCTGTTGGTGTATTTAGTTCATACTTATATGTGTTGATATTAGGAGTTATTAAATCATTTGAGAATGCTTAATAATATTAAGTTAATTATTGTAGGATTTTTTGTGGTAAATTGGTGGTATCTTTAGTCCAGAAATTTTTATGGTGTATTATTATGTGCTCATTGTAATTTTGTAGCCTTAGAATAGACTGAGCATTAGGGTAGTTAAATGCTCTTTGTTTCAATATACATTAAATCACTAGTAGAAATAAAGATATATCATTAATTTGCCAAGCTAAGGGTTTGTTAGTTGAACCCAACACTTTGCTTGATGAAGATGATAGTTAGCTTAGTATCTTAGTCATTAAAGCTAGCTTAGTAGCTTGGTGTGCGTATTCTTATTTTAAGAGTTGTTGTTGCCTAAATACTAAATGGTTGCATCATCATCGCATGCATGTAGAGAATGAGTTGGTGGAGATAGTGACCACAGATGATCACGAGTTCGAGGAGATTGTCGAGGAATACGAGGAGGAGGTCCTCATGAGGGAGGAGGTCCTGGAGCCACCACCGACTGACTCGGTTGACACCACGCCTGCCCAAGGCAAGCCCCGATGCATAACCCTTATTTTTATAATCGCTATATATGTGTGATGTGCATTAACGTTACAGAAATTTTATGGAAACCACATGCAAAGATATATTTGTCCTATGAGTCTTACTAGTGCAGGTTCGAGTAGCTGCTATGCTTAGGTTTTCGGTAGCGTGAGTAACCTGCCGTTACTCACAATAGGTGATTATTATAATTACTCTCATGATTAATATGATGAAACAAAATGGAGACTGGGCAGGGATATGGTATGGGTATTGGTGGGTGTAACGAGTTGTGTCCCGCGGCCACGGGGCTTAGCTTGGTTACACTATTTTCCCTGTCCGTGTCCATTGAGGACCGTCCGTTGCTATGGATGGTAGTCAGGTCATAGACTTATTATCCTGAGCACATACTTGCTTATGGGAGTAGGAAGGCTCATTATGCTCTTGTCGTGGGTTTCGGCTCTTTCCAGACCGACTGATTGGAGACGGGGAAAGGTGGAGGTCTAAGCACCATATTGAGACCAGGTCTCAAGTGTGGGGGCTTAGAGTCCAAGTTTGGACAGGGACCTGGACCCCGTGATAGGAATGGAATAGGTTGGTCTTGTTTGTGCCTGCAGTACAAACGGGACGTGTGTTTTGGGGTACCCAGCTGGGATACATTGATTCATGAATCGCTGTTTTCGTGAGACGGTACGACTTGGCTATGGTCTAGCACTGTAGTAAGAACTAGAATATGAAAGATGGTAAATTGGTTCTGATTGCTCAACCCTTGCTTGAAAGTAGAACATGTGCTTACCTAGAATGGTTATCTAGTGAAGTAATCATGACTGCTAATTAAACTTGATCTTAAGGACGTACTTCTAGTAATGCGTTTCGCAAACAAAAAGAAAACAACAAACCCATATTGCCTATCATATCCCTTGGAGTCAGGAAACTATTCCCACTAGTCAGGTAAGTCTTTGCGAGTACATTATGTACTTAGGGTTTATTTTACCCTATTGCAGGTGTAGCTTGAGGAGTAGCTCTTGTGTGGAGGATTCTTCTGGTGAGCACAGACGGATCCTTGTATCATTTATGCTAGATGTTTATTTTCATTCCGCTATTTAATTATCGCACTCTGATCCCTTGTATTGTAATAAATAATTTCCAAGAACTCTTGTTGTATGAAATGGACTAAGTATTGTAAGCTCGTACGCATTATTAGATTCTGGAGGTAAAACGTGGATTGATTCGAGTTCTCCCGTGGGGTGTACTCGATGGAACTGGCCGATGTAGCTAACTTTCAGGGTGCTTAGTGTCTAGTGGAAGACGAGCGCCTCCGAGAGCGTGTTATTTCAGGCAGTTCTGCCACATTTATGCAACAGCGGTTGGGAAGGCGAACCACACCTACAAGAAACCTACGAGCAACGCCCCCACTTCCCTTTGAGAAACATGCCTACACGGCACATGACCACACGTTTGGGGCACCATTAAGACGCGATGTGACCCGGGAGGCCAACCGGCCCCCAAATCCATGAGCAGAGCAACCCTTCGACTTCTCACCCATGCGCCACAGACGCGTTATTCTCCTTCTTGACTAGGCCGGCACATGTAAGAGTCCACGACCACCAAAGAGTTAGGGGCACGAAGGGATGGGCCCCGAGCGGCTCTGATCAAGACGGTGGTAAACCTCTCGACCATCTCCCCTGTGTTCTATTCGTTGGCTTCGAAGCCGCCTGGGTTATCCTCTATAGGGGAGGCATCTTGCCCTCTAGCTATTGCGAAAGCAGTTGGGGACCAAGAGGATAGGCGTTCGATGATTTACGAGACGTCTCTCGATGAGGCATAGCCAAACTCCATGTCGATTGTATGGGGACATCGGGTCTCACTCGAACTACCCATGAACGCTCAATGAGGTGCATTGCTCGACCGGCGAGGTTATAATGGACAGTCTCACCCCACGTGGGGCGAGAAACTAGCTCTCGCATGGAGGTCCATGACCACTCGAAGCTCATAGGGAAACTACGAGCAAGCGAAGGGTAAAGATCGGTAGCCTCGACCAAGTTGAGGCTAGGCCACCAAGCTCGTCCTTCCCCTAAGGCTTGATTCCTCGACCACCAAGGTAAAACCTCGATCTCAGACACGATAGTCTATAAGATAGGCGCACTACAATCTATGGTGTATCCCTAACAAAATTAATCTGCCCCGGCCACCATATGACTAGGAACCGACACAGGTTGAGGAACCTGAGAGCGAGGCCAAGCCTCGACCAAACTGCTTGGGGGCTAGCCCTGACCAAGTAGAAATGTTTCTTTTCCTTGAAACACGGGCACCACACGCCGACACGATTAAACTTGCGACTAGGAGCCCCACTTAGGTCGGGACACATAAGAGCGAGGCCAGGCCTCGGCCAAAATGGCTCAGGGGCTGGCCCCGACCACATAGAAAGCAAACGAACCTCACCGCAAAACAATTACACTTTATCCATCTAAACAGTAGAGTGCGACCGAGCCGCATACAAGACACAAAAATCCCGATACCGCCATAATAACGATATCATAGAAAAGCAAGAGGCACTAGCCAAACATGGAAGAAGGACAAAGCGGGGAAAACACTTTGCAAGCCTTCTTCTAGCATCACGACCTCTAGAACATAACACATAGGGGGAGGCATGCCACCGATGACTAGCCGACATAACCAACCCTTAGAAGGACGCATCCTATTCCTACGAGCTTAGAACACCCGAGCGTGGCTAGATACTTAGCAAGGATAGCTCAACACCGATGGGGAGAGCCCCCCATTTTATAGGCCCGCACGTGACTATGCAGCACATGAGTCACACAACGCATGGCACGATGTGAGATGACCGAAATAAAGCCTACGCATAGGCATATGCCTCAAAGATCCCCTAAGGCATGCAAGGCTCATAACACGGAGAGCAGCCTAGATTAGATCACACACGGCAGACCGAGCCACCAGGCTCGGCGCACGCCAGTCGACTAGTCCTATCGCAATAAAGAATGGTAGGTGCCTCAAATAGACAACAATTGGCAAGCACGTATGCACCACGCCCTGAGATGCAGCCAACAAAATAGACGCATAGCGCCCAAGGCCCGCACTAATGCCTCGACCACTCGAACACCACCCAAAGAGAGAGTTCCTTCACGATTATTTCTAATCGTTAAAACACTCGGGGGCTACTGTCGGGAGTACATAACCAGGGTACCTCCAAGACACGGATAGAAGAGCCACCTAGGACGGCCTAGGTGACCACGACCTAGCTAGACCGTGGCCCGTCTCGACCTCTTGCCCCCCAACCCGTACAAGGCCCGCCCCGACCTCTCCCGCCTCTCGACATTCCACCACGCGGTGCCCTCGACCACCTCTAGCCTTAGCCGCTATGGATAGGACAGAAGGTGGGCGGACACATTAAATGCACCTGCCCAGACAAGACGTGCATGCGCACTCCATCGGGTACGGGGAGGTCGACCACCCCGTTAGACCAGCAAGCCCTAGGCAAGGCGTCACGCCTTGGGCAGCACCTCACTAGCAGACAAGACAACACCAGGACATAGCAACATCACCCCGCATGGCACAACACCGTCAATATCCCGTCTAACCCGATGAACGGGCGTACGATTGTACCTACTACAGAATGGGGCACACGACCAGGAGGCCGGTTGCCCATGAACCGGATTGATCCAATGCCCTCAATCTGGCCACAAGAAGTCGGGGCGACAGGGCCAAGAACAAGGGAGTAGGTAGCCCATGATGGACAACCACTCTCCCCGTATAATGACATCATGATTTCTCTCTGAAGAAACGGACGCAAGGACGAAGGCCACGACGACCATGACGAGCCCATGCCATACGGTGAAGTTGGTGAACAACCACCATTCCCACAGTGCCTCCACGGCTGGCACTGTACCACCACCGTACGCCATGACTTTGGTGAAGGGAGCATGCCCTCGATGACCATGCCTAGATGTGCTGACAAGACCAGAAGGATTGCTGACCAAGCTTACTAGCTTTTCCCTCCCTTGAGCTTCTGACCGCTCGGATCGGGAGAACCCTACACTCCTACATGTAACCTGGCCCCGCGGCTATATAAGGGGAGCCATGCCTTCTTCCTAGAGTATTGATTTCCCCTGCCTCTAACTTTCTATCTGTAGAACCCTAGCTTGCATACACCCTGTTGTAAGTCGTTTGGAGCACTTGAACTTGAGGAACACTGTGGCAGAACCACCCGAAATAGCGTACTTACGGAGGCGCTCGTCTTCCACCAGACACTAAGCACCCCGAAAGCCACTACTGCGAGCAGTATCCGTCGGACACACCCCGAGGGAGAGCCCGAAAGATCCACATTTTCCCCCAAAGATCCAATAATGAAAACGAGTTACAACACAAGTCCATCTCATACATTTATAGTTTCTGAAAAAAAGGTACATTATTACAATACCAAATACAGAGTTCGGAACAATAAACAGCGGAATATTAAAAGATAACATCTAGCGATAAGATAACGAGGATTCCGTCTGAGCCCACCAGAAGAATCGTCCACACAAGGTACTCCTCAAGCATCACCTGCAACAGGGGTAAATAACCCTGAGTACACAATGTACTCGCAAGACTTATCCGATAGTGGGAATACTTTCCCGACTCCAAGGAATATGCTAGGCTTTATGGTTGCTGGTTTTCTTTTAGCCAAAAGCAGTACTAATAGTGAGTCCTTATTGATATATTATTATTATCAGCCGTATTAAGTTTTTATCTAGTCAATCTATATAAGCACCTGTGCTACTTTCAAGCAAGAGTTGAGCAATCGATACTGTTTCTTCTCCTTTTCCACTTCCAGTTCTTACTACGGTGCTAAAATGCAGACAAGCCGTACCGGGTAACCCGGCGATTCGCGAATCAATGTGCCCAGCTGGGTGCCCCGAAGACACACGCCCCGCTTGTACCCCAGGCACAAGCAGGACTAACCCACCACTCTCCTGTCCCGGGTGTCCAGGTCCCCGTCCAAACTTGGACTCCAAGCCCCCGCCTCTAAGTCCCGGACTTAGTGCGGTGCAAGGACCTCCACCACCTCCTCTTCCCATCAGTCGGTCCAGAAAGAGCCAGATCCACGACAAGAGAGCAGCAAGCCTTCCCTGCGCCCATACCCAAGTATGTGCTCGGGACAATAATCTGTGACTTGCCTAGAGTCATATGCAACGACCGTTCCTTAATCGACACAGACAGGGAAAAAGTGTAACCGGGCTATGCCCTATTGGCCGCAGGACACAATCCCTCACACCCACCAGTACCAAATCCACATCCCTGTCCGGTCACCATTTTCCTTTCCATCATTTCATCATGATATCATAGTTTAATCCCCTATTTGCGAGTAACGACAGGTTACTCACGCTACCGACATCCTGAGCATAGCAGCTACTCGACCTATACTAGTAGGACTCATGGTGGATATATTTATGCATGTAGCTTCCATAAAATGCCTGTAACGTAAATGCATATCATATAAATATATTCAGTGATCATTTAAAAATAGGGGTTATGCACCGGGGCTTGCCTTGGGCAGCTGCCGAGTCAGCAAAGTCAGTACCAACAGGCTCCTGGTCTCCTTCCTGTGGGAAAAGCTCCTCCTCGTACTCCTCGATCACCTCGTCGTACTCCGGATCACCGATGGGCACGAAGTCTACCTGTTCGTGATCTACATGAAATGACGATGCAATGATTACACTATGGCAACAAAATTTCTCAATGCAAAAGTACCTCTATTACATTACTAAGCGAGGTCTTCCTACTAAAGTCTAAGCTATCTACCAGTACTACTAACAAGTATGACCGTGTCCTACATTCTTACAATGACTACGGATTTTCATACTCCTAATGTCAGTTTATGATAAAGCAAGGATAACAACTACGTCATCCAATGACTCGTTCTATGATTATCATCAGTACAGCAAGTATGTAAATGCCTAAGGAACCTACGGTAACGATTCCAAAGCTAACGTTATCGTCGGTTTACCACAACAAATCTTGCACTTAAAGATCGATATACCGCTAAGCCCTCTACTTCAAGCTTATGGGCCTACCATCCTAACCACTAATGGGGAACCAACTGTACTAACAGGTAGTCGATATTTTTGTGAACCTAACAAACTTTGTTTCGCTATTTTTGGACAATCATGCAATTTACTACTAATTATTGAAGTTCAGTTCATAACCTAAATAGATAAACAATTTCTAATACAATGAAATGGAGAAAACGAAACCTCCCTGACCGGCCCACGACGCGCGGCCTGACCCAACTCGCCATCCCGCCCGCGCGCGACAGCAGCCAGGCACACGGCCCACGCGGAGGCGCGGCCCAGATGGCCAACGGCCCGCGAAGGGAAAAGCCTGCGTGCGCGGTAAAAATTGCACGAACACCCCCGACGAACTCAGCATTTACTACGAGCTCTACGGTACTGTTCCTCTACTCTACCGTTTTACACCAGCACCCTCCCACTTCCCCTTCTTCACCGCGAGGAGGTCCCTGGCCCCCCCAGGGCGCGCACCGGCGCGACGGCACGGCACCGGGCGACCACGCCGGCCTCACCTGAACCCCTACAGCCTACCTAAGGGGCCGATAGGTACCTGGATAACACGTAGAAGCTACAGGGGGCGACACGACGAGCAGAGATGCAGGCACAACCTCCCTCCCCGGCGGTGGCTCCTGACCTGCAAGAGCGAGCGCGTTCCCGTGAGCAACATCGAAGGCGAGGCCAGCGCACGAGCTAGCGAGCACCAGGGAGCACTCACCGACACCCTTGCGTTGACGGTTTGGTTGGAGGCGGTCTGAGCAAGGCTGGCCACGTGAGCCCGCGGCGGTGCGGTGATGACCGACGGGGGCACTACCATGGCGGTGGGGCTGGCCTGCTGCGATGCTAGGACTGGGGTGCGCAGGGTGCTCAGGAGGTCATGGCGAGACTGTGGGTGCACTGAATCGCCACGAGGTGTACCGCGGGGCTGACTCGCCGTTGGAGGGCGTCGGTTCGGTCTTATGGAGCCGGTGCCGCGGAATTACGAAATTCCGACCATGAGCAAGGACACCCACAGCAAGGTGGGGACGGGGCGCAGCCAGACGACTAACGGAGCCGTGTCTAAGGCGAACTGAGACCTACGGCTATGGTTAAGGCGAATTGGAGAAAAATTGCTTCGGCGGCAAGGGGACAGTGGGAAACAGGGGAACAACCAGGCGCGGCATGGCTCGGTCCTGCGGTGGGCGCCAAAGCAATTACTGACCTACACGGCCAAGGGGAAACAGTAGGGCGTGGCTCCAGGCGCCAGCCAGCAAGGTGTGGCAGCAAGATGACGAATCCCGATACGGCGACGCAGCGGCAGCATCCGACAAGGTCCACCGTGCAAGTGCGACTCGAGGTGACGGCGAGCAGACAGCCGTCCAGCGCACAAACAACCAAGGCTATGTCAACGGCGCAGAACTGCCGTGGCGACAGGCGACGTGCAGCGCGGGACCGGCGCGCTCCCGGCCAAAGCAGAGCAGAGCAGACGTGCGCGTCGCGCTTCGGCGGCCAGAAAAAACGTGGCCGGTGCCGACGCGCAGGGTGAGCCAGACATGGCGGTAGGCGAGCAGCAGCGGGGCAGTGGCCGCAGGCGAGCAGCAGCGGGGCAGTGGCCGCAGGCGCAGGTCATGCACGTGCATGTCGCAGTGGGCACAGCCGGGCGCGGCAGGGGTTGCTGGCACGCCAGCCGCGGGGGTGACCGCGCCCAGGGCTTAAGCCAGGTGTCATGCATGCTTTTTAAAGTAGTGAGAAACCTTGCACGAAAAACTCCAATCGCTAAACTAATTGCTCGATGCACAAGACGGTTCATCAAACTACCGATCACAGTCATTACATCGCGCTACTTCTTAAGCCAATCGTTCCACAGAGTTTGCCAAACATGGTATCGTCGGCCATTTCCGAAACATATGAAAACGACGTTGAAACAAACGATCCCGCGTCGGAATCCAAACCCAGCCTACTCGAGGTACTAGCCAGCTAACCTTGTCCGACCACCTAGTTTTATCGCCGTTAGCTACATGTTCTTTTAGCCCTTTTAGATCCCAGAACACTGCGATTACACAGTAATATATGAAATGTACCCATGGACTCATGTTTTGTACGAATGTTTCAAGTGCCGAACATCGAGTTACACCTCATGTCAAACACATATGCACAAAAATCTAGATGCTTATGAAACGTTTCAGCAAAACATTACAATGTAACACCAGGGTGTTACAAATCTACCCCCCTAAAACAAAATCTCGACCCGAGATTTCATGTGCCTAGTGTGAGAAAAGGTATGGAGTACATTTGCGCAAACTAACTATCCGACCCAGAGAGGAGATGGGGGTAATGCTTTGTTAAGTAGTTCTCTTGCTCCCAGGTGGCTTCGTCCTCTGAATGGTTTTGCCATTGTACCTTGTAAAACTTTATCACCCTGTTCCTAGTCACTCTCTCCTTCTCATCCAAGATTTTTATAGGATGTTCCACGTAGGACAGATCAGGTTGGAGCGGAAGTCCTTCTATTTCCACAGATTCTTCAGGAACTCGTAGGCATTTCTTCAGTTGCGAGACGTGAAATACATTATGAACTGCCGAGAGAATTTCGGGGAGTTGGAGACGATAAGCCATGGGACCACACTGCTGCAACACCTTGTATGGGCCCACATACCAAGGGGCTAACTTGCCATGAACACCAAACCGATGTACCCCTCTCATAGGAGATACCTTGAGGTACACATAATCTCCAGCTGCAAATTCTAAAGGCCTTCTTCGCTTGTCTGCGTAAGCCTTCTGTCGACTCTGAGCTGACTTCAAGTGTTCACGAATTACATTTACTTTCTCTCGAGCCTCCTTTATGAAATCAGGCCTAAAGTACCCACGGTCTCCTACTTCAACCCAATTCAGTGGTGTTCGACACTTCTGTCCATATAAAGCTTCAAATGGTGCCATATGGATACTCTCCTGATAGCTGTTGTTATAAGAACATTCGGCCAGCTTCAAGCACTGATCCCACTTCTCAGGAAAAGAGATTGTACAAGCCCGCAGCATGTCCTCAAGCACCTGGTTCACCCTCTCAGTTTGGCCATCTGTCTGTGGGTGGTATGCCGAGCTCCTGAGAAGGCGAGTTCCCAAACACTCCTGGAGTTTCTCCCAGAAACGAGAGACGAAAACTGACCCTCTATCAGAGATGATGGTGAGAGGAACTCCATGTAGGGTCACAATCCGATCAAAGTATAACTCCGCATACTTCTTTGCATTGTATCTAGTGTCCACCAGAAGGAAGTGGGCAGACTTGGTGAGACGGTCCACGATGACCCAAATAGAATCAAAACCAGAGGAGGTGCGGGGTAAACCCACAATGAAATCTAGGGAAATATCCTCCCATTTCCAAATAGGAATGGGCAAGGGCTGTAGATATCCAGGAGTACGCATATGATCTGCCTTGACTCTGCCACAAGTGTCACATTCCGCAACGAACTGGGTGATATCTTGCTTCATGTATGACCACCAATATAGTTGGCGTAGATCATGGTACATTTTGTTGCTACCAGGGTGGATAGACAGCTTGGAATGATGGGCTTCTTTTAGAATCTTTCCTTTCAGCTCCTCATTAGACGGAACCACCAGTCTATTCTTGTATCTCACGACTCCCAGCTCATCAATGCTAAAATGAGGTCCACGCCCTTCCGCTAGCAACTTCTTGATGTGAGGAATCTCTTCGTGATCTCCCTTCTGCTCCTGAATAATTTGCTCCAGCAATTCTGAGGTTAATGCAATCTGAGCTAGCACCTCCATGAGGTGGAGTGACAAGGGTATTTCCTCAACCTGATGCGACTTACGACTCAAAGCATCAGCCACCACATTAGCTTTTCCTGGATGATAGTGGACTTCCAAATCATAATCCTTAATCAACTCTAACCATCTCCTTTGTCTCATGTTTAACTCAGACTGAGTGAAAATATACTTAAGGCTCTTGTGGTCCGTGAAGATATGCACTTTGTTGCCCAACAAATAATGCCTCCAAATCTTCAGAGAGTGAACTACAGCAGCTAGCTCTAAATCATGGGTAGGGTAGTTCACCTCGTGCTTCTTCAGTTGGCGCGAAGCATAAGCTATCACACGCCCTTCTTGCATAAGCACACACCCCAATCCCGTCTTCGAGGCATCACAATAAACATCAAAGGGCCTCTCAATATCAGGTTGAGCCAATACAGGAGCAGTGGTCAGAAAAGTCTTCAGGGACTGAAACGCTTCTTCACAAGCTGGACTCCAAATAAACTTAGCTTCTTTTTGGAGCAGCTTAGTCATGGGCTGGGCTATCTTAGAGAAATCAGGGATGAAACGTCGATAGTATCCAGCTAGCCCAAGGAACTGACGGATCTAGTGCACAGACCTAGGAGACTTCCAATCTAACACATCTTGCACCTTACTGGGATCTACAGAAACGCCCTCAGGTGTCAACACATGTCCCAAAAACTACACTCGATCAAGCCAAAACTCGCACTTACTGAATTTAGCATACAGCTGGTGCTCCCTTAGCCGAGTCAGTATTATCCGGAGGTGACGGGCATGCTCTTCCTCATCCTTGGAATAGATTAAGATGTCGTCAATGAAAACTACCACAAACTTATCTAGCTCCGGCATAAAAACTGAGTTCATCAGGTACATGAAGAAGGCCGGGGCATTGGTGAGGCCAAAAGACATCACTAGGTATTCATAAAGCCCATACCTAGTAGAGAAAGCTATCCTTGGTATATCCTGTGGCCTGATCTTGATCTGATGATAGCCCAATCGGAGATCTATCTTTGAGAACACCATGGCACCGGCTAACTGATCAAACAAAGTATCAATGTGGAGCAAGGGATACTTGTTCTTAATTGTTACCGCATTGAGGGGGCGGTAATCCACACACATCCGTAGTGTACCATCCTTCTTCTTCACGAAAATCGCTGGGCAACCCCATGGTGAAGAACTTGGGCGGATGAAACCCTTGTCCATCAACTCCTCCAGTTGCTTCTTCATTTCTGCCAGTTCTCTTGGGGCCATGCGGTACGAACGTCTGGAGATAGGAGCTGTACCAGGCTCAAGCTCAATGGAGAACTCTACCTCACGGTCCGGTGGCAATCCAGGAAGGTCCGCAGGGAAAACATCTGGGAACTCACATACTACTGGAATGGAGGTAAGATCAGGAACGGCTTCAGCATGGGCAGCAATAGGTAAGACCGGTTCTGAGGGTATGATGAGAGTCATCCTATCCTCAGAAGACGAAAGCCGTAACTCTACACTTCTTCTTTTCATATCCAATACTACCCCATACACCCGCAACCAGTTCATCCCAAGAATAACATCAATGCCTTGCCCAGGCATTATCATGAACTGTAGACGGTAAGTGTGGGTGGCTAATACCAAACTTACAGTATCCGTGCGGGTATTGATGAACATCTGAGAACCCGCAGTACGGATCTTATAGGCATACGGTATAGCCACAAGTGATAAATTGTGCCGCTCTACAAACCCCATGCTCATAAAGGAATGCGATGCACCAGAATCAAACAACACCAAAGCTGGATGGGATTCGATGGTAAACATACCAGCCATAACTGTCTCCTGATGCACAACCTGCTAAGCATCCGTGAAGTGCACCTGACCAGATCTGCTGGGCACCTTCCTCTTGATGAAAGTCCTTTTAACCAGCCTGGAATTTGCAGACGGCTGAGACGGCTAAGCTACCTGCTGCTGAGGACACTCCCTGGCATAGTGGCCCTCCTTGCCACACTTGAAACAAGCACCAGGCTTACTCTCGAATCCCTGACGAGGTGGGACCTGCTGTCCCTGAGTCTGCTGGGGCTGCACCTGCTGCTGAGGTGCCTTGTACTGAGTAGCGGAAGTCTGTGAGGTCTGCTGGGGTGACCAGAACGGAGGCCCACCGGATGGTTGATAAGACCCCCGCCTCACAATTTGCACCTTCTGAGTATAAGGGTGGCTGGAGGATCCAGCCGCCACCCTCCTACGCTTCCAATCCGCCTGAGATGCCCGCTGAAAACCCTCAAGAGCAATGGCGGCATTCATCAGTGCCCCAAAGGTCTGATAGTTTCCCAGGTACAGTTTCTCCTGAAGGACGGGAGTGAGACCACGAAAGAAACGATCCTTCTTCTTGTCATCCGTGTCCACTTGACTACCAGCATACTGAGCCAAGTGGTTGAACTGATTCACATATTCCATTACCGTCCTGCTCCCCTGACGCAACTCCATGAACTCGGTCACCTTCTGGTGGATAACGCCAGCAGGTATGAAGAACTCGCGGAAGGCGGTGGAGAACTCCTGCCACGTTGCCGGATGATCCGGCAGCTCCGCGGCCAGGAAAGTCTCCCACCAGGCACCTGCGGACCCCAAAAGCTGCTGGGACGCAAAGTGCACCTTCTGCTCGTTGGCCACTCCGAGCAGCCGAAACTTCTGCTCCAGCGTGCGAAGCCAGTGCTCTGCCTCCAACGGATCATCCGACGGTGTGAACGTGGGCGGGTGAGTCTTGAGGAAGTCCTGATAAGAGGACTGCCCCTCAGGACGGCGAGCACCACCCCCATTCCCACCGTTGCCTCCGGGGCCTCCACGGGCGAGACCCGCGACGGCCTGTGCCATAATCTCCAAGGCACGAGCAGTCTCCTGTCGAGCAGTGGCTGACTCCTGACGAGCAGCCAACAACTCCACCATAACCTCCGCGGCGGACAGCGGCGGAGGCGGTGGTGGCGGTGGGAAGGGATGAGGAACCAAAGGTGGAACCTCCCGAGCTCCCTCGTTGTCATGCTCAACGGCCCGAGCACTGTCACCATGGCCCTCGTTGGCCACTCCCGAACTGGTGCTCCCACGTCCGGACCTCAGGTTCATCTGCAAGAGAGACGAACCATCCATAAGGACACCTTCCCGATTAGAATCTAGGGATTAGAGAGATGGCAGCACATTTTATTAAAGTACTCATTAAGTTAGTCCTACCCATTTACTACTTTCATTATACGTGAAGGGGAATTCCTAGTGCAAGTAAGATGTTATTATATGATGCATGCTTCGACCTATACGTTCACTCAAGCCGGAATATAGCGGCGTTCGTAACATGTTCGGCACATCGCACACTCACTTTCCGTCTACTAAGCGATTTCTTACGCAACGTAAGTCAGTGTACCTGTAGAAAACTGATTAGGTAAACCCGTGCCGCTATCCTAGATACACCATATAGCTAGGGCTTATACTTATATAACTTACTTAATCGCATCCTACTTTTCGCAAAACTTTTGTTGGTCAAACTTTTAGTTTTGTAAAAGAGTGAGGAACTCGTGACCATTATTGGCTCCGATACCAACTGTGGCAGAACCACCCGAAATAGCGTACTTACGGAGGCGCTCGTCTTCCACCAGACACTAAACACCCCGAAAGCCACTACTGCGAGCGGTATCCGTCGGACACACCCCGAGGGAGAGCCCGAAAGATCCACATTTTTCCCCAAGGATCCAATAATGAAAACGAGTTACAACACAAGTCCATCTCATACATTTATAGTTTCTGAAAAAAAGTACATTATTACAATACCAAATACAGAGTTCAGAACGATAAACAGCGGAATATTAAAAGATAACATCTAGCGATAAGATAACGAGGATTCCGTCTGAGCCCACCAGAAGAATCCTCCACACAAGGTACTCCTCAAGCATCACCTGCAACAGGGGTAAATAACCCTGAGTACACAATGTACTCGCAAGACTTATCCGATAGTGGGAATACTTTCCCGACTCCAAGGAATATGCTAGGCTTTATGGTTGCTGGTTTTCTTTTAGCCAAAAGCAGTACTAATAGTGAGTCCTTATTGATATATTATTATTATCAGCCGTATTAAGTTTTTATCTAGTCAATCTATATAAGCACCTGTGCTACTTTTAAGCAAGAGTTGAGCAATCGATACTGTTTCTTCTCCTTTTCCACTTCCAGTTCTTACTACGGTGCTAAACCGCAGACAAGCCGTACCGGGTAACCCGGCGATTCGCGAATCAATGTGCCCAGCTGGGTGCCCCAAAGACACACGCCTCGCTTGTACCCCAGGCACAAGCAGGACTAACCCACCACTCTCCTGTCCCGGGTGTCCAGGTCCCCGTCCAAACTTGGACTCCAAGCCCCCGCCTCTAAGTCCCGGACTTAGTGCGGTGCAAGGACCTCCACCACCTCCTCTTCCCATCAGTCGGTCCGGAAAGAGCCAGATCCACGACAAGAGAGCAGCAAGCCTTCCCTGCGCCCATACCCAAGTATGTGCTCGGGACAATAATCTGTGACTTGCCTAGAGTCATATGCAACGACCGGTCCTTAATCGACACAGACAGGGAAAAAGTGTAACCGGGCTATGCCCTGTTGGCCGCAGGACACAACCCCTCACACCCACCAGTACCAAATCCACATCCCTGTCCGGTCACCATTTTCCTTTCCATCATTTCATCATGATATCATAGTTTAATCCCCTATTTGCGAGTAACGACAGGTTACTCACGCTACCGACATCCTGAGCATAGCAGCTACTCGACCTGTACTAGTAGGACTCATGGTGGATATATTTATGCATGTAGCTTCCATAAAATGCCTGTAACGTAAATGCATATCATATAAATATATTCAGTGATCATTTAAAAATAGGGGTTATGCACCGGGGCTTGCCTTGGGCAGCTGTCGAGTCAGCAAAGTCAGTACCAACAGGCTCCTGGTCTCCTTCCTGTGGGAAAAGCTCCTCCTCGTACTCCTCGATCACCTCGTCGTACTCCGGATCACCGACGGGCACGAAGTCTACCTGTTCGTGATCTACATGAAATGACGATGTAATGATTACACTATGGCAACAAAATTTCTCAATGCAAAAGTACCTCTATTACATTACTAAGCGAGGTCTTCCTACTAAAGTCTAAGCTATCTACCAGTACTACTAACAAGTATGACCGTGTCCTACATTCTTACAATGACTACGGATTTTCATACTCCTAATGTCAGTTTATGATAAAGCAAGGATAACAACTACGTCATCCAACGACTCGTTCTATGATTATCATCAGTACAGCAAGTATGTAAATGCCTAAGGAACCTACGGTAACGATTCCAAAGCTAACGTTATCATCCGTTTACCACAACAAATCTTGCACTTAAAGATCGATATACCGCTAAGCCCTCTACTTCAAGCTTATGGGCCTACCATCCTAACCACTAATGGGGAACCAACTGTACTAACAGGTAGTCGATATTTTTGCGAACCTAACAAACTTTGTTTCGCTATTTTTGGACAATCATGCAATTTACTACTAATTATTGAAGTTCAGTTCATAACCTAAATAGATAAACAATTTCTAATACAATGAAATGGAGAAAACGAAACCTCCCTGACCGGCCCACGACGCGCGGCCCGACCCAACTCGCCATCCCGCCCGCACGCGACAGCAGCCAGGCACGCGGCCCACGCGGAGGCGCGGCCCAGATGGCCAACGGCCCGCGAAGGGAAAAGCCTGCGTGCGCGGTAAAAATTGCACGAACACCCCCGACGAACTCAGCATTTACTACGAGCTCTACGGTACTGTTCCTCTACTCTACCGTTTTACACCAGCACCCTCCCACTTCCCCTTCTTCACCGCGAGGAGGTCCCTGGCCCCCCCCCCAGGGCGCGCACCGGCGCGACGGCACGGCACCGGGCGACCACGCCGGCCTCACCTGAACCCCTACAGCCTACCTAAGGGGCCGATAGGTACCTGGATAGCACGTAGAAGCTACAGGGGGCGACACGACGAGCAGAGATGCAGGCACAACCTCCCTCCCCGGCGGTGGCTCCTGACCTGCAAGAGCGAGCGCGTTCCCGTGAGCAACATCGAAGGCGAGGCCAGCGCATGAGCTAGCGAGCACCAGGGAGCACTCACCGACACCCTTGCGTTGACGGTTAGGTTGGAGGCGGTCTGAGCAAGGCTGGCCACGTGAGCCCGCGGCGGTGCGGTGATGACCGACGGGGGCACTACCGTGGCGGTGGGGCTGGCCTGCTGCGATGCTAGGACTGGGGTGCGCGGGGTGCTCAGGAGGTCATGGCGAGACTGTGGGTGCACTGAATCGCCACGAGGTGTACCGCGGGGCTGACTCGCCGTTGGAGGGCGTCGGTTCGGTCTTATGGAGCCGGTGCCGCGGAATTACGAAATTCCGACCATGAGCAAGGACACCCACAGCAAGGTGGGGACGGGGCGCAGCCAGACGACTAACGGAGCCGTGCCTAAGGCGAAGTGAGACCTACGGCTATGGTTAAGGCGAATTGGAGAAAAATTGCTTCGGCGGCAAGGGGACAGTGGGAAACAGGGGAACAACCAGGCGCGGCATGGCTCGGTCCTGCGGTGGGCGCCAAAGCAATTACTGACCTGCACGGCCAAGGGGAAACAGTAGGGCGTGGCTCTAGGCACCATGCCCGTCAGATGTGGAGGCTCTGTAAATCCTGGCACTGTTTAGGCTATGGTTCCCTTTTCAAATGTACCGGTTCTGACATCCTTTGAGTCGGTGAGCTGAACTTGCAGCATCAGGCTATCAAGGACCTCCAATTCGGAAATGGCGGGCTTGTTTATATCCAGGTCTAAAGTTTTTGGGTGTCACATTGAATGTTATATGAGAGTGTTGTATAGGGTATTCGGATACTAATAAAAAAACAAATTACAGAATCTGTTAGTAAAATACGAGACGAATTTATTAAGCCTAATTAATTTGTTATTAGCACATGTGTTATTTTAGCACTACATTTTCAAATCATGGACTAATTAGGCTTAAAAGATTCGTCTCGTAAAGTAGTCCCAATCTGTGTAATTAGTTATTTTTTAGTCTATATTTAATACTCTATACATGTGTCCAAACATTTGATGTGATAGAATGTAAATTTTTGGATGAACTAAACAAGACCCGACAGTCTACACCACAAACTTGTACTCCCTTGTACTTTAAGTTTGAATGCTTAAACTGGGTTCCGCAAGAGGACTGTGCTACCATGATTGCACTCTGGAACATTGACCGGGGAATATTCTGTCCCATTTCTGTAACATTGATTGGGCCTGTTCGCTTGGGGGAATTTGGATGGTTTGGAGGAATACTGGAGGAATTTGTGAGAGAAAAATACTGTTTCGGATGAAAAAAGAAGTGGATCAAGCCGGATTTAAGAGCACGCGAACGGGACCAAAAAAAAAAGAGGTGGAGGCTCCATTTCCCACCATTGACCGAGACACCGAGTGATGCATCTATATGAATACCCTGCTGTGGTACTGTAGCCGCTGCAGGGGCAGGCGTCGAACGGCTCACCTACCGCACTGTAGCCATAACAGGAGCAGACGTCAGAGTCAGCCCTGCTATCTCATTTAGTCACTGTAGCAGCATGACAGCTGTACTATGACTAGATGGATAAAGTTGTATATATAGTTTGCCATTGCAACTTAGTAGACAGAGAGTTCGGATTTGTCATCTCCTATACAGAGTTCCGGCCAATGTTGGTGTCTCTGCTGTGTGTATGCTCTGTTCTCCCTCACTTCTTCTACCTCTAGCCATAGTGTATGATCGGACAACGTTTGTCGTGGTCGGCAAGATTGGTTAGTGGTCGACTCACCTGAGCCGGTGAAACCTGTGGACCACCAAGTGGTATCAAAGTCGTACAAGCGCCGTCGCCGGACTAACCGCTGGCGATGACGGGCAGTTTCGAGATGAGCGACAGCAGTGGCACTGTTGTGGCTGCCTAGCTACGACAGAAGATCGTTGTTCGCACAGTATGGGAGGTAAGCAAACTTGATACCAAGTCCTCTTTCAGAAGCCGGGTTTAAGAAGCAAACTTGAGTAGTTGAGTTCACAGTTGTCAGGCTCTTAATACCAAGTCCTCTTTCAGACAATCAGACCGCTGCTTCTGAACCATTTCCCAGGAGATCATGCAGCACGCTCCAGTAGTCTTGGATTTGCCACACCAAAGAAAAGCTTTCCATTTGCTTTCTAGTTGGTCAAGAACACCGTGCGGCAGAGCTATTGCTGACATGAAATGTGTTGCTAGGTCGTCAAGCACTGAGTTAACGAGGATGACCCGACCGGCTTTGCTGAGAAGAGCCGATCGCCATCCAACCAGTCTTTTATCAACTTTGGCGATCAGTGGAGCGAAGGCTTGCAAATTTGAGAGTGGCAAGCCCAGGTAGACTCGTGTGAAAGACGCTTCCTGGCACTGCAGTAGTCGGATGACTGGAGGCAAGGCTCTAGGGGAGACATGTATGGGCACAGCAGTACTCTTACCGAAGTTGATGTGCAGGCCTGTTACAGATGGAAAGTTGTCCAGAATCTTTTTCAGGTTTCTTACATCCGGAATCTCAGCACGAACCACAATCAGTGTATCGTCGGCGTATTGCAAAACGGGGCAGACATCATCTGTCAGAGGATGACGGACTCCTCCATTGAACTGTATGTAGCGGCGCTGAAGAACATCAGCTACCAACAAGAATAGATAGGGGGAGGCAGCATCTCCTTGCCTTAGTCCTTTCTTGTAGGTAAACCACGGACCACGGCAGCCGTTTATTACAGCCGCGGACCGTGTAATTGTTAGATAATCTACTACTCCCTTATGTGAACACATGACAGGGGAAGGCGGTATCGAAAAAGTACCCTGCTGTGGTACTGTAGCCGCTGCAGGGGCAGACGCCGAACGGCTCACCTACCGCACTGTAGCCACAACAAGAGCAGACGTCAGAGTCAGCCCTGCTATCTCATATAGTCACTGTAGCAGCATGACAGCTGTACTAGGACTAGATGGATAGAGTTGTATATATAGTTTGCCATTGCAACTCAGTAGACAGAGAGTTCGGATTTGTCATCTCCTATACAGAGCTCTGGCCAACGTTGGTGTCTCTGCTATGTGTGTATGCTTTGTTCTCCCTCGCTTCTTCTACCTCTAGCCATAGTGTGTGATCGGACAACGTTTGTCGTGGTCGGCAAGATTGGTGAGTGGTCGACTCACTTGAGCCGGTGAAACCTGTGGGCCAACAAATGGTATCAAAGTCGTACAAGCGTCGTCGTCGGACTAACCGCTGGTGATGACGGACAGTTTCGAGATGTGCGACAGCAGTGGCACTGTTGTGGCTGCCTAGCCACGACAGAAGATCGTTGTTCGCACGGTACGGGAGGTAAGCGGCACCAGTTGACCGACGCTGACCTGCATCAACTATGGAGAATGGTCGGTGACCATGAAGGTCAAACTCAGAGCTCGACGGCTCTGGAATACTGTTGACAAGGGCACCGACAATGAAGAAGATGACATATCAGCGTTGGAGACTATCCTCGCTGCTGTACCGGCAGAGTACAGGGAGTCGTTGGGGGCAAAAAGCTCTGCTAAGGAGGCGTGGGAGGCTAATGCAGCGATGCGCGTCGGTTCCGACCGCGCAAAGAAGGCGATGACCCAGCTTCTGAAGCAGGAGTATACCAACCTCAAGTTCAAGGATGGTGAATTGGTGGAGGATTTCTTCCTCCGCCTGCAGACGCTCATCAGCAAGCTAAAGAGCCACGGCGTCACCATCAATGAAGAGGAGGCAGTCTCCAAGTACCTCCACTCCGTACCGACAAAGTACATCCAGATCGCTCTCTCCATAGAGACGATGCTGGACTTATCCATCCTCACCATTGAGGATGTGACAGGCCATCTGCGGGTGGTGGACGAGCGCCTAGAGCAGGCAACAGCAACGAAGGACAGCGGCAAACTGCTGCTAACAAAGGAGGAGTGGGCTGCTCGGAGAAACTCCGAGGTAGCCTCCTCCAGCCGTGGTGGCGATGGCAAGCGCCGCGCAAGGCTTCTTCAGAGAAGAAGAAGCAGGTCGACCTCAACGGCTGCCGGCGCTGCGGGAAGACGGGCTATTGGACAAGGGAGTGCCCAAATCGCAAGCAAGAGAAGAATGTTGAGGCTCATCTAGCGCAAACTGATAATGATGATGAGGTCACTATCCTAATGGCGACGTTCTGTGCACTGCACAACATCGAGGCCGAGGAGAAGGGATGACGGTGAAAGTGCTTGGGAAGACCCTGAAGGCTGTCAACCTCGACGAACCGCGCGCCCAAGTCCACCTCGGACGTGTGGGCGGCGAGCAGGAGCAGCGGTGGTACCTGAACTCCGGCGCCAGCAACCACATGACGGGCTCTAAGGTAGCCTTCTCTGAGCTCGACGACGATGTGATCGGCACGGTGAAGTTCGGTGACGGCTCAAGGGTGGCAATCCAAGGGCGCGGCACCATCATCTTCAGGTACCAGAACGACGAGCACCACGTGCTAACGGATGTATATTATATCCCACAGCTGCGTTCAAGCATCATCAGCATTAGCCAGCTGGATGAGCGCGGTAGCGAGGTACCGATCAAGGACAGAGTCCTCAGGATCAGAGACCAAGAGCAGCGACTTCTTGCCAAGGTAAAGAGGTCCCAAAACTGGTTGTACCTGCTTGACTTGAAGGTGGAGCAGCTGGTATGCCTGGCGGCAAGGCACACCAAGGAACCGTGGCTGTGGCATGCCCGGTTCGAACATCTCAGCTTTGACGCGCTTGGTTGGCTAGAGAAGATTGTTCGAGGGCTGCCTCACATCGAGCACGGAGGCGAGCTGTGTGACAGCTGCCTGGCCAGGAAGCAGAGGAGGCTGCCATTCCTAAAGACGGCCAAGTATCATGCGGCGAATGCTCTCGAGCTCGTCCATGGCGATCTCTGTGGGCCAATCACGCTAGCCACAAATAGTGGCCGGTGGTACTTCCTCCTGCTCGTGGATGATTGTAGCCGCTACATGCGGCTGCAACTCCTGACGAGCAAGAACGAAGCGGCGGCGGCGATCAAGAATTTCAAGATGCGCGTGGAGGCCGAGAGTGGCAAGAAGCTCAGCGTGCTGAGAACTAATCGTGGTGGGAATTCACTTCGGTGGAGTTCGCTGCGTACTGCACAGATCAGGGTATGGTGCGACACCACACCACACCGTACTCGCCATAGTAGAATGGCATGGTGGAGCGACGGAACCAGACGGTGGTCAGCATGGCTCGATCCATGATGAAGGCCAAGGGCATTTTGGCAAGGTTCTGGGGTGAGGCGGTGACCACGGCGGTGTTCATCCTCAACCGTGCTCCCACCAAGGCCCTGAAGGGCAAGACATCGTTCGATGCTTGGCATGGACGCAAGCCGAGCATGTCCTTCCTCCGAACATTCGGCTACATCGGCCACGTCAGGAAGACGAAGCCGGTCCTGACCAAGCTGGAGGACAGGAGCACACCGATGGTGTTCCTTGGCTACGTGGAGGGTACCTAGGCGTACCGGATCTACGACCCACGGGGAGACAAGGTGCTTGTCTCGCGCGATGTCGTGTTCGACGAGAAAGCGGCGTGTGATTGGAACAATCTGAGCATGGGGGGAGCTGGCGGCTTCACCAGCATCTTCGTCGTCGAGCACTTGGTCATCCACGGTGGTGGATACGCTGGGGAAGAGGTGCCGAACCCTCCGGAAGGGGTGTCGAGCACTCCAGCGATAGAGCGAGCACTCCTGGGGAGATGTCGAGCACTCTAGGAGTGGAGCCGAGAGGTCCTATAGTGGTGGCGACCACTCCAGGACGGGTGCTGAACACTCCCGTAGCGGAGTCGAGGGATCTTGCATTGGTGCCGACCACTGCAAGACGGGTGCCGAGCACTCCGAGAGGGGTGCAGACCACTCCAGGAGTGGTGACGAGCGGTCCAGGAGTAGTGCCGAGCACTGCATCCGGGGTGCCGAGCACTCCAGGTGCTGTGCTGATCACTCCGGTGGAACAGGGAACTCCATCAACACTGATCGAGTTCGCCTCACCTCCAAGTGACATCATTGAGTTCGTGGATGCTTTCCACGATGGTGAAGAGGTGTGGTTCCGTAGGCTGGATGACATCGTCGGTGGCCAAGGCCCTTAGGCCTGGCGAGTCGGCTGCTCAATGACCCAGAGCTGCTGCTCGTCAGTGCAGAGGAACCACCCACGTTCGCACTGGCCGAGCGCGATGGAGATTGGCGAAAGACGATGCTAGAGGAGATGAAGGCAATCGAGGAAAACGATACTTGGGAGCTCGTCGATCCACCTTTAGGATGTCGTCCAATCGAAAGTGGGTGTACAAGGTCAAGCGGGACGAGCACGGCGCCATAGTCATGCACAAGGCACGACTCATCGCCCGAGGCTTTGTCTAGCATGAGGACATCGACTTCGAGAAAGTCTTTGCGCCAGTAGCGCGCATGGAGTCTGTCCATTTGCTACTAGCCTTGGTAGCAGCGAAGGACTTACGCGTCCATCGTCTGGATGTAAAATTGGCCTTCCTCAACGGCGAGCTGGCGGAGATAGTCTTCGTCAGACAACCTCCAGGTTTCGCCATCAAGGGAGCGGAGCACAGGGTGCTCCAACTGCGCAAGGCGCTCTACGAGCTGCGACAGGCCCCACGAGCATGGAATGCCATGCTTGATGCCATGCTGGGCAAGCTTGGGTTCACGAGGTGTGCAACCGAGCACGCGCTCTACACGCAGCGACGGGGAAGGAGGAGCTCATTGTCGGCGTGTATGTGGATGACTTGATCGTCACCGGTGCGCGTGCGGAGGACATCGACAGCTTCAAACGCGAGATGGTGGCTCGTTTTCGAATGAGCGAGCTCGGGGCGCTCTCCTACTACCTTGGCATCGAGGTGAGACAGGGGAAGGAGGCACTCACGCTTGGTCAAAGCGCGTATGCGTTGAAGCTGTTAGAGCGGAGCGGCATGGCGGAGTGCAAGCCATGCATGACTCCGATGGAGGAGTGGCTGAAGCTGACGAAGGCCAGTACCACGGCGAAGGTGGATGCAACACTCTACCGGAGCATCGTCGACGGTCTGCGCTACCTAGTCCACACGAGGCTAGACATTGCGTTTACCGTGGGCTACGTCAGCCGCTTCATGGAGGATCCCAGAGAGGATCACTGGGCTACGGTGAAATAGCTACTACGCTACATCAAGGGGACGGTAGATCAGGGGTTCATCTTTCCCAAGACCGACGAAAGTAGGCTGCAGTTCACTGTGTTCAGCGACGCAGACATGGCGGGGGACATCGACGGACGACGGAGCACCTCTGGCATGCTCGTCTTCCTCAGGTCGGCTCTGATCACATGGTTATCACTGAAACAGAAGGTGGTGGCGCTATCTACGTGCGAGGCAGTGTACGTAGCGGCAGCCACAGCGGTGTGCCAAGTTGTGTGGCTGCACCGGCTGCTGGGCGAGCTGACCGGTGTGGAAGCTCACCCACCAGCACTGATGGTGGACAACCAGCCCGCCATCGCCCTCGCGAAGAATCTGGTTTTCCATGACCAGAGCAAGCACATCGACGTGAAGTTCCACTCCTCAGGGACTGTGTCAATGGAGGGCATATCGTCATCGAGTTCGTCGAAACTGGTCGGTAACTCGTGGACGTCCTCACTAAGCCGCTCGGCCGTCTTCGACTCACGGAGCTAAAGGAGATGATCGACATGGAGGGAGTTCAAGGGTTAGCAGCAGGATTAAAGGAAGAATTTTAGATAATCTACTGCTCCCTTGCGTGAACACATGGCAGGGGAAGTCGGCGTCGAAAAGGTACCCTGTCGTGGTACTGTAGCCGCTGAAGAGGCAGCCGCCAGAGTCAGCCCTGCTATCTCATCTAGTCACTGTAGCAGCATGACAGCTGTACTAGGACTAGATAGATAGAGTTGTATATATAGTTTGCCACTGCAACTCAGTAGACAGAGAGTTCAGATTTGTCATCTCCTATACAGAGCTCCGGCCAACGCTGGTGTCTCTGCTGTGTGTGTATGCTCTGTTCTTCCTCACTTCTTCTACCTCTAGCTATAGTGTGTGGTCGGACAACGTTTGTCGTAGTCGGCAAGACTGGTGAGTGGTCGACTCACTTGAGCCGGTGAAACCTGTGGGCCAACAGTGATGTGGTCTGAAGCTGCTGCATCCATCTGCACCATATTTGTGGGAAGCCTCTGCACCCTGTTCGTTTGATCGTTTCTATGGCTTATAAGCTGGCTGATGCTGTTTTATTGTGAGAGAAAAACACTATATCATAGCTGATAAGCATGACAGATACGATTAAACGAACAGGGTGCTGGCCTCTAGTATTGTCTCTAAGCTATCCCAGCTGGAGACTGAATCGGATCGTCACACTTCCAGTGAAAAGAGGGTCTTTATTATATGTATTATTTTTTGGTGATGAGCTCCTCAAACCATTACTCGTTCTTACCGTAGAGATGACCCTTCCAGTGATTTTACGTTGAAGCTTATCATCGATGGCTTAAAAATGTATGCGCACCGCGCATGATGCGTAGCCATGCTGGATTGCTGGCGAAGCTTCTGGTGTGGCCTCTCGCTCAGGACCACTAATAAGGAAATCCAACATGCATTGGCAGCTGACATGGCCGAACCTACGCCTCTCGCCTCATCTGTCAGCAGTCAGCACCATCGCTATTTAACTTAGAAGGCCATGCTAGTTTTTCTCCCCTTGATTACGATTACTACACCAGTTCATTGGGTACTACCTAACACCAGGGAGTGGCAATCTCAAAAACAAAAAAGGTGGTAGCGGCGGCAGAGATAGGACCATACGCCTGCTTCCTCAGCACCTTAGCATACGTTGCATACCTGAGCACTTCACGTATGGTGTGGCAAGCAAGCCCTGACATGGACGCTGCATGCATTTTGCCTCACACTCTGCGTACCGCCATCGATCACTTGCTAGGTCACAAAGAATGAGGGCCGCCGTGCCCATGCATCAGCCACCAATCCGTACATAAATGCATGCTGGTCCCGTACTTCCTTGCTCACTGTCGTGTGCATGTAACCAACTAGCCCTGCATCTATCTGCACCGAAGATAAATGCACATTCATATAGCCAGGTATGCATATAAGCGCGCGATCGAGGCCCCTTCTCATGGCCTCAAGCCCTCGAGCAACGAGATGGAGGGAGACCTGGCCTCATCGTGGCCTCAAGTTTGATGGGTTTACGTCCATGTGAAAACACACGATTTCTGGCTTTATTTGGACCATTGCATTGGTCGCACTGGTTCTGTGGTCTGGTTTGCACGGCCACATGGGGAACAACAACAAGGTCGATCCACTATATGCATGGCCGTCGCAGGCCGCTGTGGCACTGTCGGATCATTTTGTGTGAATAACGAGTGCAACAGGCAAATGAGAAAGGGAGTGGGGAAGAATACAATTCCCGGCTTGTCAGGTTGTGGTTTGTGGTGATATATAGTGCACGCCTGCCCGGCTGTCCGCTGTGAGGGTTCAGGATGTTAGCACTGAACTGTTGTTTGGTCAGTCTAATAGGCCCTGTTCGTTTCGCTGAAATTTGGCTTATGTTGATGCTGATTTGTTGTGAGAGAAAAACAATATTTCTTCGCTGAAAAGTATTGCTGAAGTAGCGTTGAAGAACATGACGTACATCTACACATGCTGCTGGTTGCTACTACTTCATGAATGAACCAAGTGACAGCTCCTGCTACGGTTCTAAAACTTCCGTATATGGACGATTGAAAGAAACATGCTTGTGAAAGTTCCAGCAAAATTTATCAGTTTGTTTAGTGTAGATGCAGGTGACCAAACGGAAGAACACCAGTGGACGACGACTCGAAGACAGGACTAGACCGACCGACGACGACTGGACCAAGTGCCTGCTGGTGTTCGCACACACACCTTGTACATCACGTGGAGGCGACTGGCGAGCATGTGATGCAGAAGTACTGAATCCATGGCTTCTTCCAGGAAAGTAGTGCATCAAGAAGCCGCCTCACGAATTTGTTTAACCATCATTACGTGAATCAAAAAAAAAATTCTCCACCTGTAGTCACTTCTTTGTAGTTACTGACAGGGTTTTCAGTTTCGTTTTTAAAAAAAAATATCGGCCACCCCCTAAAATTACCGTAATTCGTGAAATTCAGCCAAAATTTCACTGATTTTTTTTACGAACTTGCACATGAAGTATGTTTTTTTAAAAATATATATATCTAAACAAATATTGACATGATTTATTTATGACTACGCATCCATTGAGTAGAAGAATATATAACACAAACAATAGAAAATATGAATCTAGTCTAAGTTATATAGCACATGTACTACCGTATTACAAAATTTCGTAATTTCTTTTGGCCACCACCAAAATTATTGAAATTCAGGAAATTTCAGCGAAATTTCGCTGAAATTCTGAATCCTGGTTACTAAAGCGTGAAGATGGATCAAGAAATCAAGAGACAGGTGAGAAATTATATGGAGCGAATAGTAAAGGATTATATAGTTGCAAAATACGTGCAATGCAAGTATCTGATCTGATATGTCCAAACAAATGGAGAATCCTGCAGGGTCGTTGACTGATAATCAGCACATTTGCTTATGCTTCAGCTGATTGGTCTCTGTTCAAACTTCAAACAAAGGCGTTCGAAACCTCATGCTCCATAGAAATTTTGTTCCAACTGCCCTAACTCTGACCGTTTACTCGTAATCGATTACCCCAGTGAACCTCTAACTAACCCCAAGATAATGGGTTTTACATTCGTTAGAAAGATCAATATACATGCTTTTTCCGTGCCAAATGAAGCAACTGTTGTTGACACCAATGGTCCTTCAAAACATTATGAACTACTACTGGTATCTACTCGCCTGATGCGTGCGTTTGATTGCATCCACAATACGACAGAGTGTGCCTGGTTGCCTTCCTGCTGCCTGCTGCCTGCTGCCTGCTGCCATCATATCCCCCAAATCAGTGCAAAAGCAAGACCAAAACAGAGAGCAGAAACGACTAACAGCGTACTGTGGCAGGTGAGCCGAAGCGAGCACGGTGGACGGAGCTCTGCCCACACCAGTCACCAACCCCCGCGCAGGCGCCGGGGGCACCAACCCCACCCGCGGCGAGACCGAGCCGTCCTCAGTTGGCCACCACTAAACGAAATCGCGACGCTTTCCACGCCGCCGGCCCCGCCAAAAATTTTACTTGCAACGCGGCACTCGTTCTGTTATGGGAAAGTCGACCAACCCCCAAGACGCGCGCGCGCAGCCCTCCGCTATATAAACGCGGCCTCCCCTTCCGTTTCACTCCAAGAAGAGCAGCACCATCCAGTGCACCACGAGCTCTTGTCCATCCAGACTAGCAGGCCATCGCCTTACTTCTGATCCCAAATCATTTACGGCGCAAGTGCCTTCTGTTCAAACCCCAGCCCCACATCAATGGAGTGCGAGAACGGCCGCGTTGCTGCTACCAACGGCGACTCCCTGTGCATGGCGACGCCCCGCGCCGACCCGCTTAACTGGGGAAAGGCCGCGGAGGAGCTGATGGGCAGCCACCTGGACGAGGTGAAGCGGATGGTCGCCGAGTACCGCCAGCCCTTGGTGAAGATCGAGGGCGCCAGCCTCCGCATCGCGCAGGTGGCCGCCGTGGCCGCCGGCGCTGGCGAGGCCCGCGTCGAGCTCGACGAGTCCGCCCGTGGCCGGGTCAAGGCCAGCAGCGACTGGGTCATGAACAGCATGATGAACGGCACCGACAGCTACGGCGTCACCACCGGCTTCGGCGCCACGTCCCACAGGAGGACCAAGGAGGGCGGCGCTCTCCAGAGGGAGCTCATCCGGTTCCTCAACGCTGGCGCATTCGGCACCGGCACCGACGGCCACGTCCTGCCGGCCGAGGCCACGCGTGCGGCCATGCTCGTCCGCATCAACACCCTGCTCCAGGGGTACTCCGGCATCCGCTTCGAGATCCTCGAGGCGATCGTCAAGCTGCTCAACGCCAACGTCACGCCGTGCCTGCCGCTCCGCGGCACGGTCACCGCGTCCGGCGACCTCGTGCCGCTCTCCTACATTGCCGGCCTCGTCACCGGGCGTGAGAACTCTGTTGCAGTCGCCCCGGATGGCAGCAAGGTGAACGCCGCAGAGGCGTTCAAGATTGCCGGAATCCAGGGCGGCTTCTTCGAGCTGCAGCCCAAGGAGGGTCTTGCCATGGTGAACGGCACCGCCGTGGGCTCTGGCCTTGCCTCCACCGTGCTCTTTGAGGCAAACATCCTAGCCATCCTTGCCGAGGTCCTGTCAGCCGTGTTCTGCGAGGTCATGAACGGCAAGCCGGAGTACACCGACCACCTGACCCACAAGCTGAAGCACCACCCGGGACAGATCGAGGCTGCTGCCATCATGGAGCACATCTTGGAGGGCAGCTCCTACATGAAGCTTGCGAAGAAGCTCGGCGAGCTGGACCCGTTGATGAAGCCGAAGCAGGACCGGTACGCGCTCCGCACGTCGCCGCAGTGGCTTGGCCCCCAGATTGAGGTTATCCGTGCCGCCACCAAGTCCATTGAGCGTGAGATCAACTCCGTCAACGACAACCCACTTATCGATGTCGCCCGAAGCAAGGCTCTTCACGGTGGCAACTTCCAGGGCACGCCCATCGGGGTGTCCATGGACAATACACGTCTCGCCATCGCAGCCATCGGCAAGCTCATGTTTGCGCAGTTCTCTGAGCTCGTCAACGACTACTACAACAACGGCTTGCCCTCCAACCTGTCCGGTGGGCGCAACCCCAGCTTGGACTACGGCTTCAAGGGCGCCGAGATCGCCATGGCGTCCTACTGCTCTGAGCTGCAGTTCCTGGGGAACCCGGTCACCAACCACGTTGAGAGCGCGGAGCAGCACAACCAGGACGTGAACTCGCTCGGACTCATCTCCTCAAGGAAGACCGCAGAGGCCATCGAGATCCTGAAGCTCATGTCCTCGACGTTCCTGATCGCCCTGTGCCAGGCGGTCGACCTGCGGCACATCGAGGAGAACATCAAGAGCGCCGTCAAGAGCTGCGTGATGACGGTGGCGAAGAAGACTCTGAGCACCAACTCCACCGGTGGTCTCCACGTCGCCCGCTTCTGCGAGAAGGACCTGCTCCAGGAGATCGAGCTCGAGGCGGTGTTCGCGTATGCCGACGACCCCTGCAGCGCTAACTACCCGCTGATGAAGAAGCTTCGCAACGTGCTCGTGGAGCGCGCCCTCGCCAACGGCGCTGCCGAGCTCGACGCGGAGACGTCCGTGTTCGCCAAGGTCGCCCAGTTCGAGGAGGAGCTCCGCGCGGCGCTTCCCAAGGCGGTGGAGGCTGCACGGGCGGCTGTGGAGAACGGCACGGCAGCAATACCAAACAGAATCACCGAGTGCCGCTCCTACCCGCTCTACCGCTTCGTGCGCGAGGAGCTCGGAGCCGTGTACCTCACCGGCGAGAAGACGCGCTCTCCCGGCGAGGAGCTCAACAAGGTGCTGGTTGCCATCAACCAGGGCAAGCACATCGACCCGCTGCTCGAGTGCCTCAAGGAGTGGAACGGCGAGCCCCTGCCCATCTGCTGAGCAGAGAAGGATAGGGAGAAAGAGTGGAGTGTTCATTGTTCAATAGTTCGAAATCAGTTTTTTTTTTCTTTTTCTTCTTCTTCCTTTATTTTTGCGTGGGTAGCAAAGGCTAATGGCTGTATTCCATTCTTATGAATTACGTTATATTTTCAAGAAATCTGTATTCCATTCTACTAGTTATTATTTTGTTTTGACAGCTAAAAGGCCACATTATATCAATGTAGTGTTTTCTAACGGTATGAAGATTACAAAAAGAAGTATAGACTTGCTAAGTGGAATATACTTTGCAAGCCAAGATGTATGGGGATTTGGGCATCTTGAATTCAGAAGCTAGAACTATTGTTTACTCAGTAGATGATTGTTCAAACTTTTGAATGAGGAGGGTATTTGGCAAGATGTGTTGAAAAAGAATTATTTGAAAAACAAATGTTTATCCCAAGTGATAAAACGGCCGGTGAGACCTCACTTTTGGGTAGGACTTATGGATGCTAAAGATCTTTTATTAAAAAAAAGAGACTCAAAGTTAATAGTGGAAACCAAACTGTATTTCGAGAGGATCTTTGGACTGTACATGAACCTTTGAAACTAAAATTTCTAGATCTTACAGAATAATTAGAAGAAAAGATGTTATTGTAGCCAAAGGACTAAGTTCGAACCCTCTGAACATTTCGTTTAGGAGGGCAATAATTGGTGATAGGTTGAAGGATTGGCTTAGTCTTGTATTCTTAGTTTTACCCATTTATTTAAAACTGAATAAGGGTGATTTTATTAGGCTGTTAAGGAAAAATGGTGTCTTCTCAACTCAATCTTTGTATGGAGATATCATGAAGAAAGAGAGGATTTCTAGGATTTTTTTTTCTGGAAGGCAAAGATACCTGTGAAGATAAAGATTTTTCTATGGTATTTGAAGAGAGGTGTGATCCTAATATATAATAAATTACTAAAGAGAGGCGGGAAAGGGAACACTAAGTGTAACTTACGTGGCTTAGAAGAAACAGTCACTACCGGACATCCTCTCTTTGCCCGAAATACACTCGGCAAAGGCGTTGCCGAGTGCCGCACTTGGCAAAGGGCACTCAGTAAAAAATTAATCGGCAAAGAAGCCTTTGCCGAGTGCTTTTTGTCGGGCACTCGGCAAAGCCTTTGTCGAGTGTCGGAAAAGCACTCGGCAAAAAGAAAATACGAAAAAACCCAAAAATAATAGCAAATTTTTTTTTCGGGGAGGCCGCCACCGGCCAGCGCCCGCCCGTCTCCATCGAAGTCGCTGCGTTTTATGCGCAAAATTCGCGGCTAACGCGGCTGGCGGGATTCGAACTCACAACCTCTCCCTCGCGTGTCTACTGCTCTACCACTACACTGTCACTTGTGTCTAGATTCCGTTATCTATCCTCATATATTATACTAAACCGAGAGTAAATTATTTGTTTGAGGCCCTAAACGAATTGAAATCAAAAGGTGGTCAACTACAAAGTTTCATAACTTTTCGAGATCTACAATTTTCATTTAGGAAGTTTTTCCATCCGAGATCGTTTGAAAAATTCGAATTTCAAATTTGAGAGATTCAAACGTAGTTTTGCATGATAAGATGATTTCAAATTAAAAAGTTGTCAACTACATAGTTTCATAACTTTTGGAGATCTACAATTTTCATTTAGGAAGTTTTTCTATCCGAGGTCGTTTGAAAAATTCAAATTTTAAAATTTTCAAATTCAAACGTCGTTTTTGCATGACAAGATGATTTCAAATCAAAATGTTGCCAACTACAAAATTTCATAACTTCTCAAGATCTACAAAGTTTATTTTGGTCATTTGTTCATCCGACATAGTGGTAGTAACATTGTTCACAAATCTTATATATCTCTCTTCTACTTTCGTGAAACTAATGAGAGATATGAGAGAGATGTAGATTTTATGAACAATATTATTGTCGCTTTGTCAAATGAAGAAATGACCAAAATAAACTTTGTAGATCTTGAGAAGTTATACAACTTTGTAGTTGAAAAGTTTTTCATTTGAATTCATTTAGGGCCTCAAAAATTGCTTTGAAAAAATGATTTGCCGAAGGCAAAAAAAAAAAAAAAAAAAACTCAGCAAAATACATCTTTGTCGAGTGCCAGAAAACTGGCACGGCAAAGACGCATTTTGCCGTGTGCTGAAAAATAGCACTCGGCAAAATACATCTTTGCCGAGTGCCAGAAAAAGGCACTCGGCAAAGACGCATTTTGCCGTGTGCCGAAAAATAGCACTCGGCAAAATACATCTTTGCCGAGTGCCAGAAAAAGGCACTCGGCAAAGACGCATTTTGCCGAGTGCCGAAAAATGACACTCGGCAAAATACATCTTTGCCGAGTGCCGAGTGTATTTTATCGGGTACTCGGCAAAGACGGTCTTTGCCGAGTGTCCGATAAAATACACTCGGTAAATCCTCCGGCACTCGGCAAAGTGCCGGTTTCCGGTAGTGAGTACAATCCTCCTTTTTTGACTGTCGTATGGCTAGCTAATTTTTTGTGGAATGCATTGTTCATCTTTTTTTAATTTGCAACCACCGAAGAATACGGTCCACTTGTTTGGTTCTTGATAAAGAGTTTTGCTCCAAGTTTGAGAAACCAGGGTATAATAGGGCTGGCGGCAACTTGTTGGTCTTTGTGGTTGAACAGAAATAATACGGTGTTTAACAGAATAAGTACTAACTCTTTCTTGCAGGTAATTTCCACGGGGACATAGTGGATCAGACAATGATCCATGTTGTCTAAAGAGAAACATAGAATGACGTTGAAGGAAAGATGCAGTTGTTTGGAAGTTATGATGTTGGAAGTTTTTGGAAAGTTAGGATGGAGACACAAGAGGATACAGAACTAAGTTCCTTTGGTTTAGTTTCCATCTGGTTGTTCATTTTCGTTTCTGTTTAAAGTTTCTATTTATTGATATAACTAGGTGGATGAGGACATCGTTAGTGTCAACTACACATTTAGGGCATGTTTGGTTTGCTTCTCAGCTAGCCTGTATTGAATCTGGAGAGCCAGGTCGACGCTAGCCAGGATGTGGCCATGCAAGCTATGTTTGTTTGGCTGTTTTGCTCTAATACATCCAGATCTAGAGAGCAGTTGTTTGATTGCCTGTTTATTGTGCTCGATCTCTCTCAGACGAGACACGCTGCACGTATGATCGCGCCCACGCGAGCCAGGCCTGCGAGAAACGGAATCAAAATCCGTTTTGGGAGCTGGGGTCGGCGGGGCATTTTGCATGCCGTCAGCCAGGCCCTGGTGGCCGTCCAGCGATCCAAACACAAATCTCTTGCGCTCCACGAGCGCAGGTCTGGCCGGAACCAACGAACCAAACATGCCATTAACCCACCGTTCGCCTTGCGTCTAGAGACATTGCATACAAGTGCAGCGTGTGTTGCGCGACTGCTTAGTGCCTTTGGACACTGAAACTCACTAATAGTGTGGCGTTTATTTCATCTGCTGCACTTGCAACATGGCCGGAGCTAAATCGTGTCGACATATAGCGGGAACCAAACGTGGCATCTCACGAGTCGAGCTCTTTTCCTGTGGAGAAATGAACCTTGCAATTGCAATTGCAGAAGATTGGAACCCAATGTCTACGTTGATGCATGTTGACTAAAGACAATAGCATTTATCCGCCGCGAAAAGTCATGAATAGCTAGGTTAGAGCAGAAAATGAGGATTTTATTTTATTGGATTGGAGCCTACATAACTGAACTAAGAATCTTAGCGGTAGTGAATATTTTTTCACAACAAATCGTGTGTTTATTAATTAGGGCAAGCACATTGTTACATGTCAGGGTTTCATAAATCATGTCAATGTAATGCCATGTTCGAATTTTAATGATACAAAGAAAAAGAGAGGTAAATAAAGAGGTCGTCGATTCACAAAACAACTACTTTATAAGCTAAAATTGAAGGACCGAAAACGACGACCGGAGGGGGTAAATGGAAGCCAAATAAAAATTCTTCTCGGATAAAAAACTTTGCCAACATCCCAATAACACGCCCAGGCCCGACCCTGGAGGGGGGGGGGGGGGGGCGAGCGGGGCAGCCGCTCTAGGCCCCCTGGGACCAAGGGGCCTCCGATACTAGTACATGTAGTGATGTAGGTAGCAATATACTTGGTATATAGTATGTATATGTATGTATTATTAGTTACTGGTATATATTTGTTGTAGCACCTAGGAAGCTAGCTACTACTCCCTCTGTCCCTAAGTGTGTGTCGCTACGATTTACGTGCCGATAAGTTTGACTCGATTTTATAGAAAAAATGTATAATATTTGTATCTCCAAATAAATTTATTAAAAAACAAGGTTCAAATATCTATCCAATGATACTAATTATGTAATATAAATATTAATATTTTTTAATATATAATTAGTCAAAGTTATTTCTCAAAAAACGAAAACGACAGACATTTAGGGACGGAGGGAGTAGTTATTAGTTATAATTCATTGTCAATTGGCCATTTGGGCCTGGCAAACAGCCCCTCAACGAGGAAGAAGACAGCAGGTATAAACTAAGAGCTTGTGCCTTTCCAATTGCATTAGTAATCGATTCATTTCTCTCTTTAAAATGTCAGCATCGTTTCTTTTCTTCCAATTGCAATTAGTTTATTCATACAAAATTTCGGCAGTGAGAAAATAAAAAGAAAACAAGTCGATGAATTGTTGCAGTCAGGGGCGGACACAGCGGTGGGGCGGGGGGGGGGGGGGGGGGCTCAAGCCCCCCTACCCATACCGGAGTAGTGGAACCCCCTGTGGAGCCCCCATGAATTTTTAGGCAAATTTCTATAGTGTAGGGGGGCTGAGACTTAAGATCGAGTAGCAGTGTTGTTCAACCTCTCTGAAATATTTCCTGGATCCGTCGCTGGTTGCAGTCATAGAGAGTATCAAATGATAAATTCTTTAAAAGTCATATAAGCACATCAAGAAATCCATACGAATTAGATATAATTGCTATTAATGTAGATAATCAAGCATGTAGATGACATTGAAGAAAATTTTAAAGTAAATTAATATTATAATTTATTTGATATGAATATCGCATTTGATACTCTTTAACTGTTTATAGGTAACATTCCGTTTATACATGTGTTTAGTAATATTAATATATTATTTTGATGTTTATACTAAAGGGCCCTGAGATTTAGTTTTGCTCTAGGTCCTAAAAATCTTAGGACCGGCACTGAACACGTCCACTCTTTTCACTAAGAACAAGTGGGGTGCCTACTGACCTTAGGAAAGGAGCTGAGAGGCCCAAAAGCCATGACAAAGACCAAGACAACTCGTTAATCGAAGATTTCACTATATATAAGAGTTTATGAGAGCCTTCCGACTCCCTAAGGAAATGAGTACACATTTCCAACCATCCAACCCTTTTTTAACCTTCAACGAGAGTGGGAGGATGATGAGCTTATTAGAGAAGAAAGCATTCAAGCTGAAGCACAGTGGGGTGACAGCAGTCCACTGGAAAGGGAGAGACGTGCTGAGATAGGGATGAGTACTTTGGCAACCCCGTACGAGTATACTGGTCAGAGGAGGATCTACTAGCACTACGGGAAACAGGGTCTTTATCGAGTGCAAACTGCTTTACCGAGTATCAAAAATCAGACGCTCGGCAAAGGAGTGCCTGCTGTTAGGCATTCGGCAAATATTTTTTTTTTGAAAAAATACTTTGCGGAGTGCCCCTGACACGATGCTCGACAAAGATTCTATATTTTTTATTGAAATGTCTTTGCCGAGTGCCTAACAGTTTGGCACCCGGCAAAGGGAGGAATCAAAAAAATTAAATTTTTTTGAAATACCTGTGAAGGCACTCGGCAAAGAGGAAATTTCTAAAAAAATCAAAAAATCTCTTTGCCGAGCGCCTTATTCTTAGCACTCGGCAGAGACCCCTTTGCCGAGTGCCATGCCCCGACGCTCGGCAAAGTTTTTTTTGGCCTCCAAATTTTTTGTGCAGCCCTTTTAAAGTACCAGGAACTCCTCGTTAGAATTTAGGAATTTTTTTTGTGGCTTTTTGATATATTTAGTTACTTTATTTCGTTTACTTGATTTTTTTTCGAAAAATATAAATTTGAACTGTACGTGGTACGAATAATGGAATTTAATGATTCAAAAAATGATAGTCATGTTACTGAGTGTAGTGCGAGGCCGTATCCAGGAACGGACCCAAAATTTCGGACATCTTGTTCACGAAACATGACCGCGAACTTGCATGCGAAGTGTTTTTAAATTCTATAAAAAACAAACGAAGTCCGAAAATTATGAAACTTGTTGAGATATCGTGATATCGTCTGTGGAGGCTATGATAAAAATTTGAGAAGGTTTCGCGCAAGTTATCACGTACGATGCTTACAAACTGAAGAATCTCCGAAGAAGTTTCATGATTTCGTGAAGAGACCGACGAGGTGGTAAGCATCGTACATGACAACTTGCGCGAAACATTCTCAAATTTTTATCACAGCCTCCACATATGATATAATGACATCTTGACAAGTTTCATGATTTTCGGACTTCGTTTGCTTTTTATAGAATTTAAAAACAACTCGACCGCAAGTTCGTGGTCATGTTTCGTGAACAAGATGTTCGAAATTGGTGGTCTGTTCCTGAATATGGCCTCACATTACACTAAATATCATGAATATTATTTTTTATTCATTTTTTTCATTATTCGAATGATTAGCGGTTATAATTTGAATTATTCAAAAAAATTCAATTATGTGAAATAAATTAAAGAAATATAGAAAAAGTCCGAGAAATGTGCCACATTGGAACATGGAGTACCAGATATTGTATGAGGACTACAGAAAAAGTTTGGAGGCAGGACGAAAAAAAATAAAAATTATTTGCCTGAGTGTCTGCATTTGGCGCTCGGCAAATAAGCCTCTTTGCCGAGTGCCAGGACAGCTGGCACTCGGCAAAGAATTTTAAAAAAAATTAAAAAAACTTCCACTTTGCCGAGTGGCTGGCCGGGTGGCACTCGACAAAAAATTTAAAAATACTTTGTCGAGTGACAGGACAGGTGACATTCAGCAGAGAATTAAGAAAAAATTAAAAAAATATTTTGTCGAGTGTCGGCGGGGTATTCGGCGAAGGGGATTTAACCCCACCGGCCCAGCGCACTGTAACCCTAACCCATTCACTTTTCACGGTCTCACCCCAGCCGCCGCCGCTCTGGTCCGCAGTTCCGCTTCTGCTCCCTCTCTCCCGCCGTCCTCGCGCTCGAGGGATAGGCCACGGAGGTCCGCCGGCGTCCTCGCGCAAGCTGCCAGCCCCCGCGGCAGTGCTCTCTTGCTGCAGGTACAGGCCCACGTGCCGCCCTCGTCGTCTTCGCATCTTATATTCTGGTGGTCACACGGCGGCGCTACGCTCCAAGCACCAACTGCTGATGGCCGTGGATCTGCTCCTGCAGCCGACGACATGCCAGATTGGAGGCGAGCGGTGGGGTGCTGGGGGCTTCTAGCCGGATTAGCACCAGGCGCTCCTTGCTTCTGCTGAAGCCCACAGCGGCGGCCTCCAGATGCCCATATGCTTAAGTTTCGGTTCCCTTCTGATCGCCTTCTCAAGTTCTTAGCCTTACAACTCTTAATCGTTCCCCTCCTCCACCTTGGTCATGCAGATTCCTGAGCAACCAGACACGCTGCTACCTACCAGAGATCAAGAGATCACAGTGGTTTCTGCCATCTAGCAACTGGTCTGTTCTACCAATTTTTCTGTATGAGTTCATGCGGGCTTGATTGTTTCTTGGTTTTCTCTTTTGACGAGTAGGCATTTTGACGTACATGCATTTGTGGTTCCATGTAAGTGGATCAGCAGAGGTCAGTTAATCTGCAATGAATATCGAACTGCTCTTATACTGAAGTGTAAAATTGGATCAGTTAACATGGCAAATCTGCGAGTGACCTTTGACAATATGATTGGAAAAGCAAAAATTACAACTAGGTTGCATTTCTGAAGATTTAGCTGGCAGATCTGTTTTGTGTAATTAGTGAGAATCAACAATCTTCAAAATCAGCATATAATCTCTTATTTCTTTTTCATGTATATAACACATGAATTTCATATAATCTCTTATTCCTTCAAAATCAGCATATAATCTCTTATGTTCCAATAAAAACCTTGAGATATTAGTTCCTATCATATTTACAAAGAATTATAGAAAATTATTTGATTTTCATTTTAGGTAGAAAGCGGGCATGCTAGTCTTAACTACTTTCAAAGTTACATTTAATCAGTGTGTAGTTCTCGTCTTAACCGGACGAGCTATTAGTAACTACTCCCTCCATCCCAAATTGTAAGACGTTTGACTTTTTTGGCTCCAAGTTTGATCACTCGTCTTATTTAAAAAATTTGTGCAAATATAGTCAAATTTAAGTCATTCTTGAAGAATTTTTATTAATAAACCAAACCACGACGAAAGAAGTGATATTTTACACAAATTTTTGAATAAGACGAGTGGTCAAACTTGGTGTCAAAAAAGTCAAACGTCTTACAATTTGTGATGGATTGAGTACTAACTAATATTAGTGTGCAGAATCAATCGGCGGCATCGAACGATCCTCATGCTTCAGCAAATGTGAGTATATAGTAGTTTCAGAAACTGTCTTCAGCATTTCTTCATCTAAATTGCATCAGTTCCTAGATGTACATCTTTTATAACATTGTCTGATGATACCTGCTGCTGCTTTCAACTTACTGGTGTACGATAGATTTAAATTCATGTGTAAAGTATAATGCTAGAAAATATCTTTAATGCATGATATTGGACTGTAGTTTATGAAAAAGGCATGAGCTCTCAATATGCTTGTCATTTGCCCATTTGACTTATGAAAAGTGTACACGCCTATTATGATGAACTATAATTAAGTTGTTTTGGTGATGTCTTACTATCAGCATCTGTCTTTGGTTCCACTTTACTATGAATGAACTTATGGTTGATTTTACTGAAATGCTTACTGATTTGTGGTCTTATTTTGTAGAACAATCTGGCTATAGAAGGCCTGAGGAGGCAGCAGTGCGGTGCGTGGAGGCAGAGGCCCAGCGGTTATCTTCAAGCGTGTTTCACCATTTTTGCAGATCATCTCTCTAGAAGAGATTCTGACCAAAGACAAGAGATGTTGATGCCGAGATAGGGGAAGTGCTACCCATTTGCCTTAGAAAAGATATATAGGACAAAATACTTGTTAGCTTGATTGTGAATTGATACATACTAGTTAGCTTGATCGTGAATTGATTGTCCTCAAACTCGTGATGGACTTGTAGATTTATTTGGATGGACTTTATTTGGATGGACTTGAGCACTTATTATTATATATGTGATATATATTGTGATGGATGTGATATGTGTGGATGGACGTGTGGATGGATGAGATATATATATGATGGATGAGATATATATGTGATGAATGAGATATACATGTGATATATGTTTATGAATTTATTTGTCATGATGGAATATAAAAAAATAAAATAAAAATTGCCGTTTTGGGTCACTTTGTCAAGTGTTGTACTCGGCAAAGGACCCTGTCGCCGAGTGTCATGGTCACAGCACTCGGCAAAGCTGGAAAAATGGGCGCTTAGAAAACCATTTTTCTAGCTTTGTCGAGTGCCATGACCATGGTACTCGACAAAGAATTTTTTTTTTAAAAAAAATTCAAACTTTGCCGAGCGCCGGCCAAGGGGCACTCGGCAAAGAATTTTTAGAAAAAAAAATAAAACATCTTTGCCAAGGGCCAGATAGAGGGCACTTGGCAAAGAATTTTTTTTTAAAAAATAATCTTTGCCGAGTGCCTGCAGGGTTGGCACTCGGCAAAGCGACGGTCAACGGGGCCGACGTCGTGACGGTCGCTTTTCTTTGCCGAGTGCCCCCGGGTTCTCGGCAAAGCCTTTGCCGAGTACTCGATAAAAGACACTCGGCAAAAAGAGCTTTGCCGATCAATTTTTTGCTGTGTGTTCTTTGCCGAGTGCCGCACTCGACAAAAGTTTTGCCGAGTGCAATTTGGTCTTTGCCGAGTGCCTTAGACACTTGGAAAAGAACCTGAATGCAGTAGTGTAGTCAACTAGTGAAAAGCTCAAAATCACAGTGCCAACTAGACCGGTCTGGTATGCATACCAGACGATATGAGTGTACAACACGTGTAACTTTTGGAGAAAAAGGGAAAACACAGTCAAACAGTCTCAAAAATTGTGAAATTTAAACTAGAGGTTCACACACCACGATAAGGTAGCACTTCCAAGAAAATCTCCTAAAAATCACAAGTCCAAAATACCGGACCACCAAACCGGACCGGTCCGGTATAAATAGGGTGTAGTGAACTATCTCCAAAATTCACAAATTGATTCAAAAACTCCAAAATTGGTGAAACTTGGTGGAGGGCTTGTCTAATTCATGGTGAAGGTAATACCAGAAGATGTCTCCAGAAAGATTCAAGCTTGAACAAGAATCGAAGATTTTCGCTCTCAAATTGGGGTTTTGTCTACTTTCATCCAAATTGATTTATCGATGCTTGTGAAAAAATTGTTCAAACCAGTGGGTAAATAAGTTCCCACGAGGTCATAGGACCAAAAGATCAACCTTAAACATTCCCCAAAACCTCATATCAAAGAAATCCAAGAAATCTCACAAAAACCAATCGAAAACAAAGAAAAGAGAGGGAAAGATTGAACTCAAAATTTCAGAGGAAAAATTGATTGATTGATCATGAGAACATCATTACAAGGTCACGTCTAGCCTCCACCATTCATCCTCTCTCTCTAAAAAGTGGAAAACTAGAGGAAGAGGTGCTCACCCTTTCTACTGCTAATCTTCACTTAGAAGAGATCTTCCTGGCTAGCCTAAGGAAATAAACTTAGGTGTGATAGATAGCGTTGTCTTAGGCAAACACTATCCTTTTTTATGGGATATTACACATTCCAAAACTACCCCTAGGTATTTGCCTTGAACCACTTAGTCATGGGGGCATAATGGTCCAAAATGGATTCTGAGTGAACGCCCATTAGCCCTTCATGAAGACGCATTGCCTTGACGCAAGCTCTCCAATGATGCCACATGCCGCCCCGAGATCTTCTCTGGGTTTTGAGGACCAAACCGCCAAACCCACTGGGAGTCACGTAGCCGCTATGTCTTCTCCATGATGTCGACGCATGTCCCGCTCGTCCTTGACTGTCAGCCCCTCATTTCTGAGAGTCTTAGGTGTATCTGTACTTGCGCCAGGATGACGCACAAGTACGCACAAAATCAACAGGAATGGCACACAGATATAAAATAAAAGGTTCTGAGCTTTATTAATATCTAAAATAGGGTTCTACAATAGTGGCCCGAAGGACGTAGTCATAGGCCTACATAACTAACGGAAACTACTGCCATGGGGCGGCGTTTATTCATGGTGGTCTCTAGTACGACGGTATTTAAACAGCATAGCGATAACCTATTCCACAGGCAAGCTTGAGCACGGTCGAAACCCTAGCTTCGATGTCATCTCCTACGATTGGACTCTTCGCATGACTCCTAATCTTCATAGTGCGCTTCCTCATCGTAGTCTTGGTCTTCCTCAGTGCCGAAGTCTGTGAGTCAACAATGGGTGAGTACTTACATACTCAGCAAGCCCTAACCATAGGGTGGAAATAGATGTGTGGTGGTGATTATAATTAAGGGTTGAGTCCTAGCGGAGTATTACCATTCCAACTAGTCCCTGGGTTAGGGTCATGTTACATTACCAGTTTCATTACACATAAAAGTAAAGCTAATCATAGTGTCCCATCCTAGCATCTGCCCATTCCTAGGATGTGGCTATTCGAATAGGTTTAAGTAACTCTGCAGAGGTGTACAAATTTCCCCACATGATGGGCACAATCCCTTCCATGATCAATGGATGAAATAAGCCTAACGAGACACTGTACCCGCTTGGGTGCTACCCTAGACTTCCATATAACTCTACCGTGGCTTCTTAGGGGTTGGAAAACACACTAAACTCGAAAGGATACCTTACCGTCCCATTTCATAATCCCAGATGATACCACATCATCCCTTCTTAGTCACTGTCGTCTGTTGGAGTAGCTATCGGATAAGACTACCGCCAAACACAAAAGAAAAGAGAAAAGCAAACATAGAACAATATGGTGGTTCTAGGATGAATGCATAGATCTAGATTTTAGATGAATTCTAGAAGTGGTTTCATGTAAAAAGGAGTTAGGATGCAAAAGTTATGCATTTTAGAAGTGTATTCTATAGCTAATTATCTAGATGGGATTTTTGTAGTAGAACTGTCCAATTTATAAGAGCACAAGTACAATGGTAGCCCGCAAGCGGTCATAGTATCATACTTGAGCCCATATAAACCTGTTAGTCCGTCGAGTACCATGAAGGGTCTCGATTAACCATCAACATCCAACCAAGATCGTACATGATTCAACATACATATCACACATTACATAAAGTTCACAAATACAGTTCTATACATTAGAGTAGATTAAAGTTATTACAAACCAAGTTCAGATAAAATAGTAGCGAAAGCAAATAGAGTTTGAAACCAACATCTCCATCATTGTTCAAATACGATGCCAGCTCATGATCACAATTCCACAAAAGCATAAGAGAGGGATTAATGAGAAACGCCTTGCCTAGGGCCCTACTCCTTGTCCACAGCAGGATACAAGTAGTTCTTACAGTAGCCATGATACATCGTATCATCTACAACAATGGGAAATAAACTGTCGGTATAGAAAGTGACCAACTAGTGAATATTTATAGTTTTGCTGTACGTTGTGATCGGAGGTGGCCTAGCACTCAATGACACATGATTTATACTGGTTCAGGTAATGTGCCCTATGTCCAGTTTGGGTCAGTCGGTGACTTTATTCCTGAGCCCAGGTGCTCAAAGTCTGTAGTGGGGTTACAAATGAGAAGGAGAAAGGTGGGGCGTACGAGAGGCCCGGTCAGGTCCGACCGGAAGGGCTGAGGGCGACCGAAACTCCGCTACGAGCTAGGTATTTAAGCATGTGCTTGAGGGGTTGCGAGCTATCGATCTAGTGAATCTCAACTTGAAGAAGTCGACCTCCTCCCGTTGGAGGGAGCGCATCCCCTTTTATAGATGAAGGGGATGGCTTTACAGGTGAGAGGGAGAGAGTACAGATGTTACTAAGCCTTGTTGCCCACGTCGATGAGGACAGTGATGATGGTAGGCGCCCATAATACTATTGATGTCACTGTAGAATGTCAGGTGCACATGGGAGGTTGCGTTGTCTTCTTTAGGAAGGGTAGATGTTGGTACCTGTAAAATACTGTTGGTATGTGAGGAGCCTTACCACGTGTACCGGGTATGGTGAATCCTGGTGCCCACAGTACCATCGATGCCTAGAGGCATGTGGGGGGCTTTTTGCTGTACGGGAGTCCAACGGCGCCTACAATATTGTAGCACAAATGTCGGCGCCTATAATACTGTTTGTGTCAGGGCGGTTGTGGAGCACTGTTCCCGTAGGCATACAGGGTATGGTCCTGTATCATGGTTTGACTTGTGCATTGCCTTCTCTGTTCGCCCCTGGTCCCTTCCGAGCGGGCGTCCCTGGTCGGATGGGTCCAGTCGGCCCTGGCCGCGCTAGTCAGAGAAGAGCGGCAAGTAGGCTTCCTACGGGGTCCCCAGTCGGAGACGCGGGGTCAGAGTAGGAAGCAGTGTTTTGGGCCAGGCCTTCCGATCAGAGAGATCGCTCAGAGGCGTCTGGTGTCCGAAGCGAGTGCTTCGGTCGGAGAGGTGGGCCGAAGAAGTTGACGAGCGGGTGTTTGTTCCTTTGGGTAGACCTTCCGGTCGGCGATCGGACTATCCTTCTGGCTCGTTGTGTTTTTAGACTCTTGGGCCGACCCATGAACTACATGCTGTTTTCTTGGGCCGAGCCCTGGCGTGGAAGCCGGTCCCCGAGGGACCCTGGGTTTATGAACCCGACATAAACCCTGAGTACAAGAAGGTACTCAGCTAGACTTACCCGTCATAAACCAAAAATAAAGTGACTCCAAGGATTATGCAAGGTTGTATAAGTGGAGCTAGCTTGACAACATTTTGCATATAAAGCTTACCAATTCAAGTATACAGTTATAATTCGGTCATCAAGTTAATTATAACTATTCATCTCTAGATTAGCAACAAACCTATGCCAAACATATGGTATATCATTTAGTAGCATAACAATAATAACCATAGCCGATGTAGTAATTCCATGTTCTTCATAACCATCATTCCATAATACACTTACTACGATGTTGGAGCTAGCCAAGTTACTGTCCGGGAGAGACGACGATTCGAATCAATTTCAACCAGCTGGGAATTTATTCCTAACACAAACCCAGGCATACTAGATCAACGGTCACCTTAGGTCACCTTTGGTACAACTCAGGTCCACATTTCGTGGGTTCGACCAGCGCCACACAATCAGGGACAACCAGCTGCCAGGACGTTCAGGTCCGGCCTGCCCTTAGGCTCACATTTGGCTCCTCGGACATCCTTACTACCATATAGAGTGCACACATTTACAAAACGAGCCCCGGCCTGAGTTGAGCTACTCGGCTTCGCGGTCGGAATGAGTTATCCGGCTTGCTAAGTGAGAGGCATGCGTTCAATCTCGACAGAAGTGCCAACAACGGTTCGGTCCTTAACCGGCATAGACGAAATCACATGAGTCAACCTACACATAGACTCTGTCTAGCCTCCGGTTACATTACCCCATGGTTCTATTCCATGATAGCAAATATAGCCAACCGTGCTTCGGTATCCACCTATATCTCGCAGGTGACAGGAAATCACCTGACTTCTACCAGTCTAAGCATAGCTAAGCATATATTTGATCCTAGACCTACACAGGGTTAAAGGTATATATCTGGACAAGGTAGTTCTATGCATCAAGTGTTTCCAACCAACTCTTATAACCTAATGCATCAAACATAAAAGGCTCAAGTGATATTTTGTAAAACATAGGAGACTTAGAATGCTCCGGGGCTTGCCTTTGATAAAGGAAGTTGGTCTGTGATCTGGGCACTCGGGTAGGTCCTTAAGAGTTTGCTCCTCTCCTTCTGGAGCAACAACCTGAGGTGCCTCCTATTGTTCCTCTGACTCTTCTTCGAATTCCAGTAAATTATCCCCTCGGATGATCCTATATGCATGAGTAGGAAATAAGATATCATGGATGCATATATAATGACATGTATAATATGATATGATGTGATGAATGCATCCTTATAAGTGTTCTCAGAAGCATTGCATTAAGGTGATAACAAGTTACATTTTCTTTTACTGAGTATGTGCATATCTCTTCTCTAGTAACTTAAACAAACACTTATGTAGATCATTTTCTGGACTACAAGACAACAACCACTTGTTTTGACCATAACTAGAGTTATACACATCAAAATAATATGGTTGTGGACGTTCTGGAAATCTTATAAAATTTCCTACAACTTTCTTTTAATCATATTAATGTGATTCAACAGTTATCTAGGTCAAAAAATTCAATCTTTCAGATCTATCTAGAGAGCAAGCATTTCAGATAGCAGACTTCCGACCACAATAATTCTCAAACCATAGGGCCTATGACTATGAAAATTTAACACAAGGTAGATAAGTAAGTTATCTACAAATTTGTTATTAGCCATCTTTACAGAAAAGATCATTATCATCATAAAATCATCACCACAACATAAACTACACATGCAGTCATCTAGTTGAATTATAAAGCAATAATTAACTAGTTGCCTATAAACAAATACTTCTAAGCCTCACTAATAGTATAAACAGATTATATGCATCACACACACCACAGAAAACATCATGGTTAAGCCTAACTAATTTATTTATATTCATTTATTAATTTCCTTAGATAATAAGGTGATTTATAGAGTAAAAATATATAGAGCTCAATAAATTCCTAGAAAATTACAGTACCCTAATAGTCTACTATACAAAACTCATGCCATTTCGATAAGTATAGCTTCCTCTACAAAAATGACAAGTTACATATGCTTATTTTAGCAAAAATAGTTTAGCATAGTGAAAAGTGTCAACCAATAGATTTTATATTTTTCTTACTTTCCTCCTAGCATGAGAATATTGTGTAAAAATTTGTATGATCATATGTTATGTATTTTTACCCCAATTAATTTTACTAGAATCTAGCAATTAATTAAGATTAAATAGGAAGACCATATTACAAGTATGTATACTATAGGTTTAGTATTTTTCCTAACTAGAGCATATCAACACAAGACCAACAAAATTGAAATCACAATTTTTATCACTTTCCTAGCTCAAGTTATGCATTTTACAAGATATAAACTACTTTAAAAGCACTTATATTGGTCAATTTAATTCTCCTAGAGAAATACCCTAAGCAGTAGATTTCATATTTTTATCAAATATTAGTCTTCATGATGAATCTAACAAAATTTGGTTCACCTCATTTGGATACTCCTAGCTCTAGATACGAATGTTTGAAGTTTGTATTCAAGTCTGTAAAATTAATTCAAAAACCAACTAAACCCTAACTGCTAGGTGCACCCGGTCTATACACCCTTAGGCGCTGACATGCGGGTCCCGCAGTCAACCCGGTCCCATGCGCCAGTGAGACAGAGGCAGGGCATAAGCTTTGACCGGCGAGAACTCGCTGACGGCGAGGTCACTGACGACGAGGTCACCACCGACGTGTTCCCCTCCTTGTTCCGCATCTAGTGAGCTAAGTGGGTGAACCCCTGACGGTGGTTGGCTATGGTGGCGACACTAATGGTAGATGGTGGCGGCGCTGCGGTGGTGCACTGGTCGTTTCTAGCCATTGCAAGCTCTGATGCACACGGCTATGGCTTCCTGGTGGCGTAGCGGAGATCTAGGGTTAAGTTGGGGCTTCGGTGGAGCGGCGGTGAAGCTTGGCCGTGTGCGTGGCGACACAATAGCGTTCTGCTCCGATGAGGCCAGCATCGGCCTTAGGCTCTTGCCTTGAGTTAGACCTAGCTCTAACGTAACCCTAATGAGAGGAACGCATGAGCGAGACAGCTCGGTGGAGCACAGCCACGGTGAGCGCAAGCTCGGCGGCGCTCCGGCGAGGGCGCGGCGACAACGAACTTGAACTGCAGTTATACCTGGGCTTGAATGGTGATGCTAGAGGGTCGACAAGGTGGAGTGAGGCATGGCAGAGCTGTGTGCATGAGCTATCAAAGAATGGCGCGTGGCGGTGGCGGTCGAGCTCGGTAGAGGTCGGCGGCAATGGCGTGGTGCACTGCGGCTTCGCTCGGGCACGGTGAGGGTGAGAGAGAGGTAGAGCGAGGCGAATGAGAGTGAGTGAGGAAGGAGGGCGCGTCGCTGCCGTTTTGCTACCCGCGTTGGCCTGACTGGTGGGACCATCGCCGGCGGGCAGCCACCACGCGGTGAGCATGGCCTGAGCGTGGTCGGTCACGACGATCGGTGATTTGAATCGGCTAAGTCCGATTTAGTTGACTGACAACACTACTTCGTACCTCTATATCTCCTAATCTAGTTCGAGTTAGAAAAATTGGTATTAGTGAAAGTTATAGAGCTACATGAGTGCTACAAGATTGCTTAAGTGAGTTTTGTCTAATTTGCAATGGTTTTCAAACTACAAAGCTCTAAAGTAGGCTACATTGAAACTGAAATTCAGTTAAAGACAACGAAATTTCAAGTTTTGAAAATAGTATTTTGTTGATACTTATGAGCTCTATTTGACCTTGTTAGACACTAATTCAGCCCATGACCCTTAAACAAAGTTTGTTACCCAAGATGTGAGTTACAACTTTTATTTAGGTCACACGGCCATGCAAACTCTCTAAGCTACTGTTCAACTTTGGTCAAACTAGCATCATGAAAATGACATTACAAAGTAAACCAAGACTTAGAAGCAAAATTGGCTTAAGTCATGAATATAAACATTGTTCCAAATATCATTCTAGATGTGTCTAAGGTATTTTGGTGACCTCACAACCATCTCATGCATTGGTCACATATGATCACAAGCATAATTAAGTATATGAGCAACATCACATGTGATAAAGAGAAGGTAAATGAAATGAAACTTCATATGCTCATGCTCATGAATGCTTGGATGATGCTTGTGCTCATGAAATGCAAATGCCAAATGCAATGCTTAACATTGGGGTATTATAGCCCCTCCCCTTATAGAAATCTCGTCCTGAGATTTGTAAGACCTACCATTCTTCATAAAAAGCGGGATAGACTTCACGCAAATAATCCTCCCGTTCCCTTGTGGCATCTTGTTCTCTGTGTTTATTCCACACCACCTTGTAGAACTTAATGACCTTGCCTTGGGTTACTCTTTCCATTTCTTCTAGCACTCGGATTGGTTTCTCTTCATAAGTCAAATCTGAATGGAGCTTAATGTTGGTAGGTGCTGTTTACACCAAAATTTGGGAAGAAGAACGCGGGAACTCAAAGCTTCCAGGATTATGCCATCAAGGAATTGATTACATTAGGGTCGATATCAGCTGATTCAGATGCGGCACTGAAATTGACTCTCTTCAAATGACATCAGCAGATGACGACAATACCTACAGTTGGTGTCGGAGAATATATGTCGGACTCTACAAAAAGGGAAAGATTAGGGTCTAAGTTATCTTAAGTTAGGAATGTTTTCTTTTATACCAAAGATTATAATGAGTCGTACTTGAGTAGGATTCATGCTTAGTCTCTGGGTATAAATACTGGACCCTGGCTATTGTAAAAGAGATAACAACGAATCAATCAATACAAATTACTTTTTTGGCTTTACGCCAACCCTTAGGAGTAGGAGTAGTGTAGATCTCAATGAGTTCTTCAACAAGCAGTGCTGCATCAGTCCGACCGACCTCCGGCTTGTTTGTAAGTACCGTCATGGCTTATACTTTTGTTTGTATGGCTGCATCGGTTAAGTTCGACCTCCACTGTGAACTCTAGTATAAGCTAGTTATCGACTCTTATCTAGTTCAAGTACGGCTGCATCGGTTAAGTTCAACCTCCACTGCTCGAATTAGATTAAGGTCAAGTTATCGGCTCTACCTAAGGGTGGCATCCTTCGGGTAGATTCATTAAGTTACCAATCTTGTTGATGTTCTCATTGTTATTAGTTTTCAGCAACATCAACCTGCCCGGTCAATATCGATCTAGATCGGCCTCATATCCTTTTAGTCCGTCGTTTGCTTTGTTACAACATGATGTTTTTTACTTTGAGTGACGGATTATGTTTCATCGGCTGTTCTACTTTGATCTTGATTGTGCATAGTACGTGGTTAAGGCATGTCTGATCTTGAGGAGGTTTATTAGCTAGTTAAATCTGGTCTATAGTTCGCTATTATGGCTGTAACGATCCAGTCGATCCCCACTGATGGCACTTTAGATCGAAGGATGCTAGTTGGTAGATTTGATTTTTGATCAGGCGTGACCTTGACTGTTTGCTATGCCTGCATCGGCTAAATAGCCGATCGCCTATACTTTAACGCCTATAGTGTGTTTCCATGATTCTGTTAAATGTGAATAGATATGTTTACTTTGAAGGTTTGATTTGTTGTCTTTATCATGGCTGCCATCGATCCAGTCGAATGCCACTGTTAGAGATAGCAGGTTGAGTCTGATGAGTTCATAGACTTGTCCATGTTAAATAGTCGATTGTTTACATGTTGTAGTCCCTTTTCTGCCTGAATCGGCTATTTCAGCTGATCCACTTAAGCTTTCAAACATATAGCATGTCTTTTGGAAAACCTGTCAATGTATAGATGGTTTTATGGATTCTTTGGTTTTAGTTTCTTATTATCATCATAGCTGCCATTGATCCAGTCGAACCTCACTATTGATGGTAATAGATTAGATTCAGAGCGTTTGTAGATCTATTTGTACTAGACAGTCAATTTATTCGCATGTTATATCCTTTCTCGTTAGATTCATCGGCTCAATGCTTTACACTGGTAATATCTACCTAGCTGATGATTTTGCTTACATCTACGTGCATTGCATTTGTTAATATAAAATCAATCGCTATCCACAAGCTTTACTGTTTGTAACAGCCGATTTCTACGCGTATCGGCTATTTAGTCGATTTTCCTATCTGGCTGCTCCCGAAGCGGCACACTTAGAACTGTCTGGGCAAAATCGGCATGTTCCACCTTAAATTACTGATAAACTTTCTCTCCTTGTCAATTGCAGGTCAAATTGACTGGCATGCGTTGGGAGGAATTCACAGGATCAGCTAACCCTGTGTTGAAGCGAAGTGGATCTCTAGCCTTGCTCCATCAAGCAGATCCTTTCGGCTTGCTGTGTGCCAGGCGCATCGACACGTTTTTTGCGCCAACACACGTTGTGGCACGCCCAGTGGGACACCACAATCGTCATGGCGACTTACAACAATAGTGACATTCTTATGGTGCCTTATGAAGACCTACCTGATGAGGATAAAGATGTCATCAGCAAAGCTATAAAAGAATTTTAGAACAAGTGTTTGTTGTCCTATACCAAGACACATGACAATAAAGTTGTTCAGAAATATCTACTACCAAGAGTTTTGTTGCATGGGCAGTCAGATAGAGATGAAGCTGAGGATATGTGTTTCTTCGTAGAGGTTGTAAACAAATCTATTCATGATGCCATATTGAACCATAATGCAGTTTTCTTAAACACATTCCACAACACCATAAAAGAGGTGTTTCATGGATATCCAATTGATCAGGTTGCACCGGTTTACTACAATATTCCACATCCGTTGACTCAGGGGACTAATCAAGCCAGTACTAGCCATCAAGAAGCAGCACCAGCTGGTAATGATGATGTCCAGGTAGTTCAGAGCTCATCTGAGCAAGTTTAGGGTGCTACTACTAATCAGATACAACATAATCCTAGATCGTCAGTTCAGCATGTGCAACAGCCAACGGGGCAAATTCAGAATCAAGTGGTCAATTGTTGCACATCAGGCCAAATACCAACGTCGGCTCAAAAAATAGCGCCATCAGTCCAAAGGATTCATAGAGATACAAATCCTAGCATCTACAACTAAAGACTTCAAGCAGCAAACCAGCAAAGGATCCAGCAGCTAGAGATTCCACAATGATATCATTATGGCACAGATTGCAACACCCTTCACATGATTCCAAATCTGGGGTATCAAGGTACCTGAAATTTTAATCCACAGATGGGTCAGCAATTGTAGAGAAATCCAAATTCAAATGCTGATGAGTTGTTGCTTAGAGTGACCGAGATGATGAAGAATCAGTTCAGTTTGAAGCCAAAAGGAAATTCCTTCTCGTACAAATGCTCATATCTAGAGTGGTGTGATTTGGTTGCTCTTCCTATAAATTATAGGCTCCCGAAGTTTGTTAAGTTCACTAGCCAAGATAGCACAAGCACAATAAAACATATCAGTCGGTATCTTACACAGCTGGGCGAAGCATCCATTGAAGAAGCCTATTGAGTTCGTTTCTTCTCCTTGTCCCTATCAGGACCAGCCTTCACTTGGTTTTCATCGCTGCCTGTTAACTCCATTACTAATTGGGCTGACCTAGAGAAGAAGTTCCATACATATTTTTACACTGGGACAGGAGAAAAGAAAATTACCAATTTGATGACTATAGGCAGAGAACTAATGAATCGGGCACTGAGTTTCTTCAGAGGTTCCAAGAGACCAAAAATTTGTGCTTCTCATTGAACTTGACTGATGATCAGCTAGCTGCTTTGGCCGTTCAAGGTGTGTTGCCAATGTGGAGAGAGAAGCTGCTTGGGCAAGAGTTTGATAATTTAGGTCAGTTGGCTAAACGAGTGGCAGCGTTGAATAGCCAATTCCAGAACATGCGCCGAGATACCTGATTCTAGAAAAGTGCTGCAATTGCTGAAACCTATAATCCATATTCAGTCGATGACGGCTATGAGGACGACGAAGAAGAAGAGTTTGCCATGACTGAATGGAATTGGGGTAAGAAGACAGTAATGATGCCAAATCCTTGGGGAAGAGGAGTCAAAGAGAGCTATGATTTCGACGTCACTGTCGACATGGAATTTCGTCGTATGCCGAGGACACACGAGCAAGTCGGAAGGGTCCACTCGATGGAGCTAGAGATCCGCCTAGCTTCAGCGCAGGGGTGGTCGATCCTACGCACTCCTCCCAAGATGTGCCAGTCAATTTGACCCTACAATTGATAAGGAGAGAAAGTTTATCAGTAATTTAGGGCAAAACATGCCGGTGTTGCTAGACAGTCCCAAATGTGCGGCTCTGAGATCCGATATGAAAGGAGATCGACTAAATAGTCGATTCCAGCATATTCGTAAGAATAAATTGGTTAAAGCTTATGGGGTTGTGTAAGAAGAATCGGTTATTGTTCAGGTTGAATATCACTTTTTAGACAAATATTGGTCAATGTCAATAAGATATCAATAATAATTAGTTTATACTAAGCCAATGACTGTAAGTAACCAAACCCCTTTATAAAAGAAATAGTTCATCATCATTCAACCATTTAATAGAGATAAATCTAATGAATATATTAGATCTCATCTATCGCTATGACCAGTGGGGCATGAGGTAGAATCATGCAGGCCGTAGAAACAACAATAGACTCGACGACCCTAACTTATTACTAATATCAGTGGGGCATGAGGCAGAATCATGCATGCCGTAATACAATAATGAGATCATGGGGCTAACACGTCTTTCAACCTATCGCTACTTCAACGGTCTCATGATGTGAACTGTTCGCGAAAGCACTCAATATCGGCTAAAACAGTCGATTCAGGCATAGCGCACGGTTAAGATCATGCCCTCTCAGAAATAGATCTACCAAATAACGATCCCCACTCCACAGTGCTAATAGTGGGGTGTGAGGTAGAATCACACAAGCCATGATAACGGGCCATGGAATGATTTTCACTAGTCAATAGATCTACTCAAGATCAGACACGTCCTAATCGCACGTTATGCGCGATTAAAATTGATATAAAACAACCGATAAAACATAACTCATCGTTTAAAGTGCAGAGTTGATCAAATTTAGATTAACAAACGATGGGTTTAAACAAGATATAAGGCCAATCTAGATCAATCCCAATCGAATGAAGTGATATTGCTGTAATTAAATAAATAATGGAAGCAATAAGCAATATCGGTAACTTAATGAATCTATCCGAAGGAACGCCACCCTTAGATAGAGCCGATAACTTGACCTTAATCTAGTTTGAGCAGTGGAGGTCGATCGGATCGATGCAGCCGTAGTTGAACTAGACAAGAGTCGATAACTAACTTATACCAGAGTTGCAGTGGAGGTCGACCGGATCGATGCAGCCGTACGAACAGAGGTATAAGCCATGACGGTACTTACAGACAAGCAGTGGAGGTCGACCAGATCGATGCAGCCATACTTGCTAAAGAACTCACCGAGATCTACTCTACTCCTACTCCTAAGGGGTGGCCAAAGCCAAAAAGTAACTTGTATTTGATTGATTGCGTGTGTTTTACAATAGCTGGGGTTTGATATTTATACCCCGAGACCTATGCATGACTCCTATCTAAGCTCGACTCATCAGAATCTTTGGGCCTAAGAGAAAACATTCCTAATTTAAGATAACTTGGACTCTAATCTTTCCCTTTTTGTAGAGTCCATCATGTCTTGTCCCGGCGCTCAAGATAGCCTTTGTCGTTATCTGCTAGTGCTGCCTAAAGAAAGCCAATTCCAGTGCTGCATTCGAATCAGCTGGTCCTAATTTGCATGCAATTGATTCCCTACTGACATGATCTTGGGAGCTTTCGAGTCCCTTTTGACCCTTCTTCCAAATTTTGGTGTAAACACATGCCCCCCAATTTTGGGATAAAAGTAATTTTATTCCAAAATTATCGCGTCTGTATTCCCGATAGGTCTGCAGTCATGGGTAGAGAATCTTAATCTGGGGTCTACTATTTGTCGACGCCTATGTCAGCTCATGAGCCCATGCTTCAAAACTTTTTACGACATCATCATTGCTTCACGGGCACTTGGATTCATCTTTCCAGGCTGGCTATAAAATGTCTATCCGACCCTAGCGAGAGCAACTCAACAATTCAGCCATGTTTCTCTTCTATCTGCTCCCTTGAGTGCTTCTGACTCCGCTGGACCCTCCATGGTCTATCCTTTTGCTATGAAGATCTTGAGTGGTTAGAAGAATCCTTGTGCATAGGGTGATTGTGTCGCTAATTCTAGCACCTTATCGAGCAAGAGGACCAGCTATTGCGGTTAGAAGAATTCTTGTGATATCACCTAAGTCTTCTCTCCATGCTCACAAAGCTATTCTAGTGTTTGCAAGGGCTAAAATGTGTGAACACCTTCCCCTCGTTTGTTCCTCCAAATGCCCACTGGGAAGGCCACAGGCTTCTTTCCCATAGTTTCTCAATTTACCAAGAAATCGGCTGAGCACCTGTTAGGCGGGTGGCCTTTCCCCTTCTCCAGCACAATTTTGTCAATGGGCCGATGTGATTCGGTTCACGATGACCTTCAGCCTTGTGGGGACTCGGACTCCCTTCAATCCAAAGAAGCCTCGGTGGGTTGATCTCTGGTCAATGTAAATTCTTCGTATCCATCCCATGATATTTTGTAATTCGGGGAAGCAATAAGTTCAAATCTATTATCTCTTCGTTATCCGTCCCTTGAATTTCTAGAGTGTCGATCCACTTCCGTCTCTGATTTCAATTTCACACCCCTGGTGAAATCTATCTTCTCGCCTCCCTGGGCTTTATATACGGGCCACGGCTGTGGATCGAACAACAACCCACTTTGTCTCAAACCTTCTGCATTCTTAGTATAGTTCCTGCTTTTTTCCGTAGGTTTGAGATCATGGAGAACAGCAAGAGGTCTGCTGAGGAGGCCCTCAACGGATCTGCATCATCGCGCCAGTGCCTTCATCGCCAAGAGGGTGCAACCTAGGCTGCTCCCATCGTTCTGGAGTAGAGGGCTGGCTTTGTTTAGCCTTTGGGGTCACCTTCAGCACCGATTCACCGCCAGCTCCCTTGCTACCCGAGGAGGTGGATCAGCAATGATGATCTGCTGGCCTCCATCGATCGGACTGACCAGAATCTGGCCAACTGCCTCTCCCTTGCAGAATCGACTTTGGCCATGATGCAAGGTCAATCATCCCCTGAGGCCAGCCTGGTGGGGGAAAGGTTGGTTAGAGCTGAGGCCAGAATTATGGGTGAGACATCTACCACAATTTTCTGTCTTCTTCTTAATTTTGCCTTCAAGATTTCTAATCGTTTTTCCCTTAAATCTTCTTAGATCTAACTGCTCAGTTAGAAAGCCTCCGATCAGCTGCGGATCACACAGCGGGATTTGTCAATGCCAAGGGTGCCATTCTGGTGGTTTGCTTGCATGACATCCCGAACCGTGTTAGGGAGGTCGTTCTTCATGGCATTCGTCATGGTGCTGCCATGGCGTTGGTTGCTACACAAGCCCGTTCTGGCTACAATCTTAGTCTTCTTCCCCATAGTTTTCCAAATGCGGTGCACCCTAGGGAGGATGAGCATTTGGTTGAGGATTTTTCTAGCACCACCAACTCTGTAGCCTTCAACACCCTAGCCGATGATATAGTAAGCAAAGTGTTTTCCGGCCCGTAGCTTGTAATAGGTGATACCTAGCAAACAACTTCTTCGTCTTGAGTGATTTTCCTTTGTTTCGTACTTCATACACATCACTTCGTCTGTGTTTGCTTTGCTTCTATAGGCGATACACATCATACTGGCTTTTACCCCTTCGGGCTTATTTTTGCACTAGAAGCGATACCTTTCTGATATCGGCTATTAGAGCTGACGACCGAACAAATTGGTTATTAAGTATTAATACAAACGCTAGGGTAATATTTCTTTAGATATTTCCCATGGATTGCTTGGCCAAATTCTTTCTATCCTCTTAGTGTTTCCAAAATATAAGCATTACCAGGCGCACAACGTTTGATCCGATAAGGTCCTTCCCAATTAGGTGACCATTTGCCGAATTTACTGCCCTTTGACCCGATCGGCAATTTCACTTTCCAGACCAAGTCTCCTTCAGAGAATTGCTTATTCTTGACCTTTTTATTGTAATATTTTGCAATCCTCAGTTTATTGGCTTTGATATTTTCAAGAGCACGCAGCCGAAGGCAACTCAAGTCATCCAAATTGTCTATCATAAGATTCTTGTAAACTTCGGCTGACAAATCATTCTACAGTGTAACACGCCTCGATCCAGTCTGAACTTCCCAAGGAAGAACTGCATTATGGCCATACACAAGTTCATAAGGCGACATTTTAATTGATCCATGACAGGCCATCCTATATGCCCACAGTGCCTCATTTAGCGTCGAATGCCACTTCCTTGGCTGTTCCTCATTCTTTTTCTTGATCAGCTTAATCATAATCTGGTTGGATGCCTCTGCCTAGCCATTAGCCTGAGCATAGTAAGGAGAGGAATTCAGTAGCTTGATTCCCATACTGGCGGCAAAATCCCCGAACTCTTTTGATGTGAACATTGTCCCTTGATGGGTAGTTATAGTTTAAGGAATCCCAAAACGATACACAATGTGTTCCCTAACAAAATCAATCATGTTCTTTGAGGTTACCATCTTTAAAGGAATCGCCTTAACCCATTTAGTGAAGTAATCGGTTGCCACCAATATGAACTTATGTCCTTTGCTTGAAGGTGGAAAAATCTAGCCAATTAAATCGATCCCCCAACCTCGAAATGGCCATGGCTTGATTATTGGATTCATGGCCAATGCAGGCAATCTCTGGACATTACCAAAACATTGATAGTCCTGGCATCCCTTGTAATATTCAAAACAATCTTCCAATATCGTTGGCCAGAAATATCCGGTTCTACGAATAATCCATTTCATCTTATAAGCCGATTGATGAGATCCACATATCCCTTCATGCACCTCACCCATCAACACCTTAGCTTCTTCTTGGTTTAAGCATTTGAGCAACACCCCATCGATTGTTTTATAATATAATTGATCATCTAACAAGACATACTTAGCCGATTTATACCTTAGCTTTCTGGTAACTTTTTGAGATGGATCTCTAAGGTAATCGCCTATTTCGACTCTCCAATCATCACTTGAGGTTTCACTACTCAAGAGTTCTTGAAACACTCAATATTCTGATGCACTTTGAGCTAGACGATTAGCCTCTTGGTTTTGTGCTCTTGGAATATGCCGGAAAGAGATATGAAGAAACTCTTTGAGCAACTTTTGGCACTCATCATAGTATCCTTTCAAAGTCTCTTCTTTGCACTCATATAGGCCGATCAACTGATTAGTAATTAACTATGAATCTCCAAATACTTCAATCGCTTCGGCCTTTACTTCATGAAGAAGTTGAAGTCCCTTAAGAATAACTTCATACTCCGCTTGATTGTTAGTAATCATTGGTTCAGTTGGAAGAGCAAACTCAAAACTTGCCCCCCGAGGTGAAAAAGTAACAATACCAATGTCACCACCTTGCTTGCATGTGATCCATCAAAGAATAACGTCCAAGGCACCGGCTCTACATAACCAATGCTTGGCTTATGATGCTAGGTGACAAAATCAGCCATTACTTGTCCTTTGACTGCTTTAGCTGATTCATACTTCAAGTCAAATTTTGATAACGCAAGAATCCACTTTCCCACTCTTCCATTCAGTATTGGCATTGATAACATGTGCTTAATCACATCAGCCTTGGAAACAACTATACACTCGGCCGATAATAAGTAGTGTCGCAACTTAGTGCAAGAGAAATATAAGCACAAGCATAACTTTTTGGTGGGAGAATATCTTGTCTCTAGATCCAATAGTCTTCTACTCAGATAGAAAACAACTCTCTCTTTCCCTTCAAATTCTTACATCAAGGCCGATCCAATTGTCTTGTCATCAGCCGATATGTACAACTTAAAAGGCTTACCTTGCTGAGGAGGGACCAACATAGGTGGACACTTCATGTATTCTTTTATCTCTTCAAACGTCCTTTGTTGTATGTCACCCCACTTGAATTCTTGATCACTTTTCAACTTCAACAAAGGAGAAAACGGCAGGATCCTTTCCGACAAATTAGAAATGAACCTTCTGATGAAATTAATCTTACCAAGCAGAGATTGCAACTCTGTCTTAGTAGTTGGGGAACTACTTCATCAATTGCTTTTACGCTTTTTTGACCAACTTCGATTCCTCTCTCGTGGACCATAAATCCCAAGAATTGTCCAGCTGACACTCCGAAAGCACACTTATTAGGATTCATCTTTAGACCATGTTTTCTTGTGCATTCCAGAGTCTCTCACAAATCAGCTAGGTGCTCCTTGTACCCTTTGGATTTTATCATCACATCATCGATGTAGATTTCAACAATCCTGCTGATCAACTTATGGAAAATGTAATTCATCGCCCTTTGATAAGTTGCACCGGCATTCTTCAGACCAAAGGTCATCACAACCCACTCGAATAAACCAATTGCGTCGGGGCACCTGAAAGCGGTCTTTGCTATGTCTTCCTCAGCCATGAAAATTTGGTTATACCTTGCATTGTCGTCCATGAAGCTAATAACCTTATGCACGGCTGCTGCATCTACTAACATATTAGCTATCGGCATCGGATAACCATCCGTGGGTGTGGCCTTGTTCAGATCCCTAAAATCGATGCAAACTCTTAATTTTCCATTCTTCTTATATGCAGGGACAACATTCGATATCCACTCTGCAATCGGCACGGTCGGATAAACTTTGCCTCCAGTAACCTTTCAGTCTCCTTTTTGATATCATCAAGCATGTTTGGGTTGAACCTCCTTGGAGCCTGTTTAAATGGCTGATATCTAGGTTTGATTGGCAACCGACGTTCGACAATTGACTGGTCTAGACTAGGCATCTCATAGTACTCCCAAGCAAAATAGTCTTTAAATTCCCTTAACAAATCAACTAATTCTCATTTATACTCAGGGTCTAACTTAGCACTTACGTATGTCGGCCTAAGCCTATCTCCAGAACTAATATCTACTTCTTCCAATTCATCGATCGACGTGAAGCCATGCCCTAGTTTGTCATCTGTACCATCTATTGGATTATCCATTAAGACAAATTTTTAAAGCCAACTGCTTGGATCGGCTGTTGGCTTTCACCATTGACTCTGAATTCTAAAGGCAACAGAAAAGCCATTTGGATATTAGCCGATGGTTGCTTTCTATCAGCTAATTGCTTAGCATGCCATACTGGAGGCTTGCCGGATGCCTGAGCTTGTTCCAACTCTTTATCCCTTAGGCGTTGCACCCTTCTCTTCTGGCTTCTTGTCAAACTTCCTGGACACCATTTGCCTTCCTGCCAAACATATTTCTTCTTATTGCCTTCTTCTCCATAATCAGCCTAGTCTTGGTCAACAACTCTTTTTCCCAGCCGATTATGAATACTTCTATTTTTAAGCGCCGATCCATGTTGTTATGGTAATACGCATTTTGAGCATGGATAGACCGGCGGTGGGTTTTAGATTGCCTAAACTCCCAATATTAATTACTGCATTCTGGACAGTCATGTCTAGTAGGCAACTTCAAACCTTCATTCCAGCAATGTCTAAAGAAAGGACAATTGTAATGTGATTCAGCTTGTCTCCTTTCGTACCTCTCTTTTTCCAGTTGATGCTGGCATTCTTGATCCTTTAACCAACGCTGATAATCCCTTTCCTTTGGCCGCTACCACTTATTCAACCGGATCCGAGATGTAACTCGCGGCCTTGTCGCCCCGTCTTTTGATGTTTCCCCCTACTCATATCGGCTCTTTTGCTTAGCGTGACGTCTTCTAATCTCTCTATACTCGTTAGCCGATATTTGCATCTTGGGATCGACTGTTCTAGCTTCTCTTGATTTGGCTGATGTTAGGACCTTAGTCTTTCCTTTGATTAGCCTAGCATCAACCATGTTTTGATCTCCTGGGAAAGGATTATCATCAACTTTCATTTTTTGAGGTGTATCAAATTTGAGCTTTCCTTGCTGAATAGCCCTCTGTATATGCTGCCGGAAGATTCTGCATTCATTAGTGGAATGAGAAGTGGCGTTATGGAACTTGCAAAACTTCTTATTCTTCAACTGATCTTGGGGCAACATAACATGACCATCGGGCAACTTGATCTGCCCCTTCTCAAGTAAGAAATAAAAAAGCTTGTCTGATTTGGTGACATCAAAGTCATAGCTCTCCTCGACTCCTATTCCCCAAGGATTTGGCACCATTACTATTTTCTTGCCCCAATTCCATTCAACTACAGCAACCTCTTCCTCTTCATCTTCATAGCCATCATCGACTGAGTATGGATTATAAGCTTTGGCTACTGTCGTGCTCTTCTGAAATCGGGTATCCCTGCGCATACTCTAGAATTGGCTATTAAGTGATGCCACTCATTGAGCCAATTGACCCAAGTTGTCAAATTCTTGTCCTAGCAGCTTTTCTTTCCACATTAGCAGCGTTCCTTGAACGGCTAAAGCAGCTAGTTGATCATCAGCCAAGTTTAAGGAGAAGCACAAGTTCCTAGTTTCTCGGAACCTCTGAAGAAACTCAGTGCTCGATTCATTAGTTTTCTGCCTTATAGTTGTCAGATCGGTAATTTCCTTTTCTCCAGTGCCAATGTAAAAATATGTATGAAACTTCTTCTCTAGGTCAGCCCAATTGGCAATGGAATTGACTGGTAGTGATGAAAACCAAGTGAAGGCTGGCCCTGACAGGGAAAAGGAGAAGAAACGAACTCGATGGGCATCCTCAACTGATGCTTCGCCCAATTATGTAAGATACCGACTGACATGTTCTATCGTGCTTGTACTGTCTTGATCAGTGAACTTAGCGAATTCTGGGAGCCTATAATTTGTGGGAAGAGTGACCAAATCATACCATTCTAGATATGGGCGTTTGTACGAGAAGGTCAGCCCTTTTGGCTTCAGACTGAACCGATTCCTCACCATCTAGGTCACCTTCAACAGCAACTCATCAGCATTTGAATTTGGATTTCTCTGCACCTGCTGACCCATATGTGGATTGAAATCCCGTGTGCCTTGGTATCCTGGATTTGGAATTATGTGAAGGGTGTTATAATCTGTTCCATAGTGATACCCTTGTGGAATCTCTATCTACTGACTCCTTTGTTGGTTTGCTGCTTGAAGTCTCTGATTATAGACATGAGGATCTATATCTCTACGGATCCTTTGAACTGAGGGCACTATTTTTTGAGTCGACGATGGTATGTGGCCTGATGTGCCAAAATTGATCACCTAGTTCTGACCTTGCCTCGCCGGCTATTGCACATGCTATACTGATGTGGTAGAACCGCCTAATCTAATGCCTCATAGGAGTGCTTGTCTTCTATTAGACACTAAGCACTCGAGGGAGAACACTAAATTACTCGGTTCCATCGAGCACACCCCAAGGGAGAACCCAAAAATCCACATTTTTGCCATCAGGATCACAAATGAGAGGATAAAGCTTACATCATTCATAACCATTTCTTACATCACTTTTAATACAACATTAGAGTATAACATTTATTATTATCATAGCGGAATGAAATCATATTATCAGAGTTATGAAGCATTTAATTAAACAGCGGAATGTAAACATGTGAACAGAGTTACAGCGGAAATAAACATCTATTAATGACATGAGGAAGTATTGATATATAAACTATGACAATAGATTATGAAACTTTCATTTATAAAATCATTTGGTGAGAGTTATAAATAACAACTACGATCGCAGCGTAAGGGAATCCTCGCTGAGCCCACCAGGAGGAATCCACACACAAGAGTCAGCTTTAGCATCCACCTGTCACCTACAACAGGGGGAATAAAACCCTGAGTACTCAATTGTACTCAGCAAGACTTACCCGGTAGGAGGAAATAAAAGACTCCAAGGATATGCAAGGCTATCTGGCTTGTGGGTTATTGCATTTGTAGGAAACATTACTAAGCGTGCGTCCTTATATTCGATTTTTATTAATAGCCGCATTGGTTCATTAACTAACCATTCTATGTAAGCACCTATGCTACTTTCAAGCAGGTGGTAAGCAATCAGATTCCCTTTATCCATCTTCCATCTTTCATCTTTCAGTTCTTACTACGATGCTAAACCGTATACAAGCCGTACCGGATTTCCTGGTGATTCGTGAATCAATGCCCCCAGCTGGGTACCCCGAAAACACACGCCCCGCTTGTACCCCAGGCACAAGTAGGACCAACCCATCACTCTCCTATCCTAGGTGTCCAGGTCCCCATCCAAACTAGGACTCCAAGCCCCTACCCCTGAGTCCTAGACTCAATGCGGTGCAAGGACCTCCTCCACCAAAAGAAACCCTAACAGTCGGTCTGGAAAGAGCTGGATCCATGACAAGAGAGCAACAAGTCTTCTAAGCGCCCATACACAAGTATGTGCTCGGGATAATAAGTCTGTGACCTGCCTAGAGTCTTGTGCAACGAACGGTCCTTAACCGACCAGATAGGGAAAGCAGTGTAACCAAGCTATGCCCCGTGTCCACGGCGACACAACTTCTTACACCCACCAATACCCAAACCATATCCCTATCTGGTCACCAGTTTACCTTTCAATCATTTATATTTTCCAAGTGATAATGATATAGTAACATATTTCCTATAGCTCGTGAGTGACAGACAATCACCCGAGTTCTACCGGAGTCCTGTAGCACAGCAATCTACACGATCCTGTCATACTAGTAAGACTCATAGGATAAAGATATATATATATGCAAGTGGGTTTCATTCAACTCCTCAAAACTTAATGCACAAATATAATTTAAACTGCAGAAAAGTAGGGGTTATGCACCGGGGCTTGCCTGGGTAAGATATATATTAAAAAGTTAGTATCTGCATCTTCAGATCATCCACAATCATCTGGATAGAAAGCCCATTGCATCATCTCCTAGAGAGAATACCATTACACCCTCTTCGGATTCCCAATCATCCTTCAATTGATCCATTGATCCATCATCGTACCTATATGAGATGCAATGCGATGCAAATGCAAAGACATAATTAATCGACTGCAATCGTGACTCATAAAATACAATTTACGCCTCTCAAACTAATGAGCTAGTTCTAATGACAACCGTACTTGGCTACATATACACGTTGTCAGATAAGACACTATTTCCCAACAATTATTTTAGTTATATAAACCCAAGTGGTTTCTTCATTTTATCCTATCGATTTAATCATTATTCGAAATAGGACATCATTATACATCTAGCAAACTAATTATTCTGGAGCTACGAAAATTACAGTGAGTACCTAATATTACTAGGAGCCTACTGTACGAATTTCAAATTTAATACTATTACCAATTTATCATGAAAATTCCTACAAGTTCTCTTTTTAACAATATTAAGCATTTTAAAATAATTATAGCAACCCTAAAAACATACCGAACCTATGCGAATAAAATACACTATTACGTAGATGACGAATTTAGGAACTCAACAAAACTAGTTCCACTATTTTTGGATCCCTATACTATTTTATTTTATAAGCTAAGTGAGAAATCACCCTAGAAATCAAAAAGGCCGACGACACGACCTCGGCCCAACGGCGTGCGGGCGGCAGACGGCCCATGGGCGCGCAGATAGCGGGCGACCCATAGACGCGTGCGGCACAGGCAGGCGCGGCAGGCCAGCCTAGCAGCAAGGCAGCCTAGGTGGGGCTCAGCGTGTGATAACAGGCGCGGGCGGCCTAAGCCGGCAGCGCGAGCAGACCGGCCCAACAAACCGGCTCCGCCGTGAAATCCACAGCGGCCGCGGCAACATTTCAAAAGAGTCCTCGCTCAATCTCGAAATTGCAAAACCAATGAGGCCACTATTCTAGTGAGTCATACTATTCATGTTTTACTCCCTAGACAAGTCAATTCACGTTTTCTCACCTTCGCTTTCCTTCCCCAAAAACAGAGGACGGAACAGGGGGCACCGGCCGGCGGTCAACCTCGGCCAGGGCAGGCACGGCGACGGCGAAAACCGGCCATGGGGCAGCGGCGGGCCCGACTGTGTACGCTAGCACCGGCGGCATGGTTCTCCATGTGCTGGGCGGGGCACAACGGCTTCTGCCATGGCGGCGTCGATGACGCCCGCCCGGGGCTGCGTCGGTGGAGGAGCATGGCTACGGTCCAACGCGGGGAAGGAAAGAGGCGCCGGTGCTTCGTCAGCCTAGGCACGCGGCCGAGGAGCAGCAGGCCCACGCAGAGCCAAGGCGGGCACGGTAGGAGAGCAAGGGGCGTTGATGACTGCGGTGCGTGGGCACTATGGCTCGGCACAACAAAGCGCAGCCATAGCAGCTAGGAAGGAAAGGACGACGGCGGGTGTGCTAGCCGGTGCTGCAGGGCACACGGGCACGGCTGCGGCTAGTAGCGGAGCTACGCAGGTCCCAGGCGAGGCACGACAGGGGCGCGGGCCAGCACAGGAGGGGAAACGGTGGGACGTCGTGACGGCGGGGCACGGGCGCGTGCTCGGGTGGCAAACCAGCGTGGGCCAGAGTGGGCATCGCGAGGGTGGCTGGCCATGGCTGGCGCTTGTGCGTGGTCAGCAGCGGAAAAGGGAAAGGGGTGGGACACAGCACGGCGGCATGGAGCTCTACGGTGGAGCGGCGCTGGGTGTCGGCAGGCGTGGCCACTGCGACGAGTGGCACGTGGACCGGCAGACAGCGCTACCGGCTGCTGCTCCAGCGTGGCCACGGAGGCACGCGCACGCGAGGGAAATAGGGCAACAATGGGCTCGATGGCTGGGAGACTGCAGACTTGGTGTGCCTGCGCTGTGGCCGGGTGGCGGTGGCCAGAAGGCAGGAGAAAAGGGAGGGAGAGGGGGACACGAGCATACGAGGCAACTGGAGTAGTAGGCCATGGCTGTAACACCTCGGGTGTTAGCCTTGCATAACTTCACTTGCATAACATTAGCATGAGCATCAAGCATTCATAAACAAGCATTTACAATTGAAACATTGGATTGAAACATCTGCAACATTTGCTTGTTATCGCATGTTTCCTTGAACATATGCAACTTTTCTCATTATTTCATGTCTCCATGTGTATATGCATATGATCATGAGTGTATACATGTAGATGGTTGATATGAGTCACAAAAATATATTGGCAATACTTAGGTTAGCCAATGGAACATGGTTCATGAATGTCACTTCCCATGATCAAGCCCTTAAGTCATGTTTCATGTGATTACACTAAATAGCTCTATGAGTGACTAATGCATGAAATGATTGTATGACCTTGCAATTTGCTTAAACATGTTTAGAGTATCATTATGAACAACTTTGATATTCATGGTTAGGGGTAATTAGGTCATTAAGCCATAGTTTGAAGTGTATCAACATTTAAATGTGACATGTTTGACCAAGTTAGAACTAGGTGCTAGAGACCTTGCATGGAGGTGGTCACTAAAGCAAAGTTGTAGTATTTGATATAAGGAACAACTTTTATTTTTGGGTCATTGAATGATTCAGCTCCTAACATGTTTGAAATTGGATCACAAGAGTCAGCAAAACAAACATTTCAACACTTATAAAATTTTTTCTAAGTCATGTTCAGTGACCGACTGACAGGCCGACCTTTGTCATGATTTTACTTAGTTTTGGTTGCGAATTAGCATGAGTTCACTGAACAAGAATTGTAGATGGTACTTAGGACTACAACTTTTGTTTTGGAATCATTCACTGAACGGCTTTGTATCGGGAGATAAATCAACATGAAAACCCTCTGTCAGACATCTAATTTGGTTTCTGAATCGACTGACCGAACCGTTTCGGTGGCCGACCATCGCCAGGGCAGATCCGCCGCGTGGTGGCCAGCCACGGCCGCGCGTCGCCGTCGCCCTGACCACGCAGACCACGACGCGCCTGAGCACGGCATTTGAAGCCCCTGCACACGACCGAGAGCCTCACCTGTGCACATTTCATTTTGCTTCTCCTGCCTCCCACTCGCAGCGCCCGCAGCAGCAGCCGTCCCCACGCCGAGAGTCCGCCATCGCCGTTGCCAGTCACCGGCTGGCCTCGCCGCTTCTCCATCACCACAATAGCACCACCGCCACCCTAGCAACCCACTGCTTCCCCTAGTGCCCGCTGATAGAGCTCGGTAAGCTCCAGCACCGCGTGCAAGCTCACCGGAGCTCCGCCGCCACCCTCCGTCGTCGTGGTCCGACCTAACCCTACCACTGCAGGCCACGATTGAGCGCGAGATAAGTTCACCATAGTTCAGTTATGCTCGTCCGAGCTCTAGGTTGAGCCGCCGTGGCTTCCACCGGTGTAACGCCGTCGTTCCGCCCCACCGTGCCGCCATGGCCGGTGTCGTCACCCTTCGCGCCGGTGATCAGCCCGCCTAGCTAGCCCCACATGTGCGCCCGGTCGAGTAGGTCGTGTTGTGAAGATGCCACCATCGGCGAACTCACCGGCATTGAGCTGCAACCACGCCAGCGCCGTAGCAAGCGCCGTCCCCTGTTTTGCGTCGATGACAGGTGGGCCCTACTGACCAATGGGTCCCTGCTGTCAGCGACTCTATGTTATAAAGCTAGTTCAAATATTCCAGATTTGAGTGTGTTTTGTAATTTTTATATCTCCAGTTTGGTAGCTTCAAAAATTGTGAAATAAATTTGGTAGTGTTCCTTAGGAAGTGAAGTATTTAAGAAAAATATGATCTTGACACTTACAGTAGAAATTTTGGAAGATTTAAATGGAGATTTGAAATGTGTTTTTGAATGCATGCAAACTTGTTTATTTTATATCTAGAGTTCCTGTGCTCCAAAAATTATGAAATTTTTGTGGTAAGCTATTCTTGACATGTATGAGCTCTGGTAAAAATTTGAGGATTAGTGCATGCATAGATTTGTAGTTATAGATTTTTCTTTTATAAATAGATAATCCTTGTATGAATTTTTATAAATTATTTAGGAATCCAATATTCATGAAATTTGTTGGAAGTTATCCTAGTACCAAAAGGATGTTAAGAAAAATAGGAAATCTATTGCTTGACACTTTTTCACTAGGGTTTTCTATTTTTGCTATTGTAAGCCTTTCTGTCTTGTCATTTTTGTATAGAATGTTTTACTGTATACAATGGCATGAAACTTTTACAGTTGTATTTTGGTAGCATTAGTAAGGCACTGTAAATTTTTGAGAATTTATGAAGTACATTTGGTATATGTTTATTATTTAACCTAAGTATCTAAGTAAAATGATAAAGGCATTTAAAGAAATAGTTTGGGCTTCACCATTATATTTTCTTGAGTGTATTTGGTATACTTAAACTGTTGGTAGACTTTGTGTGGTCCCACTTTGAATGATTACATGAAGTAGAAGTATTGTTACTTTGTAATGCGAATTGGAAGGATTCCGGATAGATTCTGGAGTTCGATAAGTTGCATGATAAAAATGATGTTTACTGTAAAAATGGTTAATAAGAAAGTTGTAGATAATTTTGTAAGCTTTCCAGAAAGTCTAGGATCACTGCATTTGGATAATTAAAACTCCAGTTATGAGTAAAACAAGTAGCTGCTATTTGTGAAATAGTTGATGAATTGTTGAAGTAATTAATTGCATAATTAAGAAAAGATATGCACCTACTCAGTAGAACATGATGCACTTGTTAACATATATACATTCGCAATATCTTATGCCATATTCATGCATCTAGGATCGGAGGAAGAAATAACGTTGCTGGAATTCGACGAAGCAGAGGAAGGGGACCAGCAGGAGAATCCTCAAGTCACAGTTCCCGAAGGCGTGGAGTAGAATCCTGAAGAGCTTCCGGAGTGTCCTGACCACCGCCCCACTTCCTTTCTACGAGGCAAGCCCCGGAGCATTCTAAGTCTCCCAGTATTTTACAAATGATTACTTAAGTACTTATGATTGATGCATTAGGTTATAAGGGTTGAATGGAACCACTTGATGCATATAAATTCCTTGTCCTGATACTACACCTTTAACCGGTATAGGTCCAGGATCAAATATATGCTTAGTCATGCTTAGACCGGTAGAAGTCGGGTGATTTCCTGTCACCTGCGAGATATAGGTGGATACCGGAGCACGGTTGGCTATATTTGCTATCGTAAAAAGAACCATGGGGTAATAGAAATGGAGACCGGGCGGGATGTCGATAGAGAAGCAACAAGACATGGAGGTCTTGGGTGTGGATCTATTCCCGTCTGTGTCGATTAAGGACCGTACCATTGTTGGCGCTTCTGACAAGATTGAACGCATGCCTATCACTTAGCTGGCCGGATAACTCGTTCCGACCGCGAAGCCGAGTAGCTCAACTCAGGCTGGGACCCGTTCTGTTGTGCGCTCCTTGCGGGGGGGGGGGGGGGCGATCAGACTGAGCCCAAGGGCAGGTTAGGCCTGAACGTCCTGGCATCTGGTGTCCTAGATTGTGCGGCGTGGTACGGACCCACAAAATGTAGACCTGAGTTGTACCAAAGGTGACCTAAGGCTGCCTTCGCGTGGTATGCCTGGGTTTGTGTTAGGAATAAATTCCCAGCTGGTTGAAATTGATTCGAATCGCCGTCTCTCCCGGATAGTGAGAAACTTGGCTAGTCCCAACATCGTAGTAACTGTGTTATGGAACATGATGGTTCGAATGAATATGGAATTACAATACCTGCTATGGTTACTATTGTATGCTTTTAAATTGATATACCACATGTTTGACACATGATAGTTGCTAATCTAGAAATGGATAGTTATAATTAACTTGATAAAGGAATCATAATTGTACAACTAAGTCCATTGCTTTTATGCAAAATATTGTCAAGTTGTCTCCACTTATACAGCCTTGCATGATCCTTGGAGTCATTTTATTTCTGGTTTTTGACGGGTAAGTCTAGCTGAGTACCTTCTCGTACTTAGGGTTTATTTTCCCATTGTTGCAGATGGCACTGTGTATCATGGGTATTGCAAGAGTTGCTTCTATCCCACCATGGATGAGGAGTAAGCCTTGGGCAGGCTTCTTTATTAATCTCTATCTTTGCTTTTGTGGACCGTGATGCTACTTGGCACTGTATCAAACTATGTTGGAAACTTTATTTTTGAACTTAATTGCTTCCGCTTTATCTATCAAACTCGGTTTGTAATAACTTTTATTTGTACTCTGATGATGAAATGTATCTGTGAACTTTATGTAATATGTGGCATGTATGTTGAATCATGTACGATCTTGGTTGTTGTAAATCGTTTATCGAGACCCGTCGTGGTACTCGACGGACTACCGGGTTTAATGGGTTCAAGTATGACAGTGCGACCGCTTGCGGGCTACCATTGTACTTGTACTCTTATAAATTGGTCGGTTCTACGACAGCTGGCATCAGAGCAAGATTCAACATTAATTGTCACATGTGTATTTAAAACAAAATTTTTGTTTTCCAAAAATCCTTCTCTAGCAACTAATAGTTATATTAATAGGTATTTGAAATCTAAAGTGTGCCAATGATCACTTTCCTTATGCCCAAATTAAGGACTATTAGGTGGCTATTTAAGTACTAACATGGGGGTTTTTACTTCGTCGTCCATACGGCGTGCTATTGTATGGATGCCATTCACTTGAATGGTAATGTATGGATCAACTGCCTCTACGCCAAGGTAAGAGGATGAGAGTATGACCGCAAGATGTGAGCGTGCGGTCGGGGAGAGTTAGCTTTGGTACGACTATGTATGCATGCTTGCATGTGTATATGGTACGTATTTAATTGTGGGTTTAAATTATTATCGGGTAGCTTGATACGGAAGTATATGTATGGGTATACATATATAGAAGTATTTAAATTTACATTCTGCATAGTTCATTATGGGTTTGGGCTGAAATGAAATTTTATGCAGGTACACTAACAACGAAACGTGTAGCTCGACTAGTTACGCTATATGTGAGAGAACGTATGTATGCCACCGTGTCTACCGTTAGAAACAAATTTTCCTAAGTTTGTAAGGACGTACGGAACGAGCATGCATCATGTTAATTACCATTCACATAATTAAATTGTTCCTCCCCTTATAAAATTCTTACTCGGTTATGTAACTCTTATCCATTATGGCCTTGTCTCACCAAGTGTACATGTTGATGGTATAGATGGCAACACCCGTCGGATGTGAGAATTTCCTAAATGTTTTCGGAACCCCTACCCTCTTGTGGAGAGTTCTGCACTTTGCGGGGTACCATGAACTGCCCCTTTATCACTGGATTGGAAGAGTACTGTGGAAGGATAGCCATGGTACGAGGTGCGGCTCACTCTACCAGCCCGCATACAACTGCCCTTCTAGGCAGGAGTGGAAGGCAGAATCGGAAGGAAAGACTCCTTGGGAGGCTGCCCAAGTTGTGGCCTTTGAGGTTCTGAGGCAGATCTGTCAACAGCATGGGGATGCACTCACTGGTAGTGCAGCGAGTATGTTTCCTTGGGTGGATCCATCCACCACAAATTGGGAACAATGGAGCCAAAATGCTTTGATTAGAGATCAGGATGAGCGAGCCAATAGCTCTAGTCCCTCCATGAGTGCAATGTTTGTCGTGATGAAGATGTTTTGTGCACGCCAGAACACTAGGGATTTCTGGCAGGAATCATACGCCACCTGCATGGACAAACTCATAAGAGCTGAAGCCGCGCAAAACAAGCTCAAGAAGTGTGTGCGCAAGCAAAAGAAAGCCGCAAGTAAAGCCTGAAGGGAATCTGACCAAGCTTATGAAGCTTTGGGTGCTCTTTATGCCCAAATGGAACAAGTGGATTGGCAGAGAGCAGCAGCCCAAGAAGCTAGAGCTAATGATCAAGCAGTACTTGCAGGACTATGGGAGCAGTTGGAGACCGCCTATGTGGAGGTGTCCACAGCTAGACATCAGCGTGATGCAGCAGAGAACCGTGTCGCTAACATAAGGATAGAACGAGATAGGCACCGCGACATGAGCCACGCTCAGGATCGTGCTGAAAGGAGCCTACGTCAACAGCTTGCACAAGCCCAACTTCAAGTAATGAACCTTCAGCATGAAGTGCACTATTTGAACAACCAGCTAAACCCTATCCTTGATGGGAAAGAGGATGGTCCAGATATGGAAGAGGATGATGATGAGGAGCCTGAGGAAGGAGATGATCCTATCTCTGACCTCGATAGTGATCATGACGAGGATTAGATCGCGTAGTACTTAGTCTAAGTACTTAATGTATCATCATTGGTTATGTAATGGACTTGCAGTTTGGATTTGGTGTTGGCGATTTGAACTATCATGTAATATTGTTATTTGCATGACTATCGCACGTTCGGTTAAAACCCTAATTCCAGTTGATCTATCTGAGCTCATGATTTGGATATTAACGTGCTATGAGTCCGATGAGCGATCAAATTGGTGATGTCATGTTGTGAGAATGAATTGTTATGCCTCTGTGTTTATTATGAATTTGAGAATTTTCTCTAGTAATTTCAGTTTGGCATGATTATGATTCATCTGCAATCTTGTGGCATCAACCAATAATCGCTTATTGTTGCAACTTCGCAGATGACGCGCACCCGTGTAGGAGCTGGTAGCAGCCATGATGGCAATAATAATGACTTATCACCACCACCACCGCCATCCGCTCAGGAGTTCTTTGCCCAGTTCTTGGGGAGCCAAAGGACAATGGAAGAAGCTCTGCGCCTCATCACGCAAAACACCGCTCGTGGCCACCCACATCAACCAGGGGCCAAGCCACATCGGCATAGTACATTTAAGAAATTTCTAGATACGAAGCCTCCAATCTTCAAGGTGGCTGAGGAACCACTACAGGCTGACGAGTGGCTCAATACCATTGAGCAAAAATTTTGTCTGCTAAGGGTCACAGAGCATCTGAAAGCTGAGTATGCTTCTCATCAGCTGCAAGGACCAGCAGGGATCTGGTGGACACATTTCCTGTCGTCTTTGCCTGCTAATGCGCGAGTGACCTGGGAACAGTTCAAGCTGGCTTTTAGGGGACATCATATTCCCCTGGGCCTAATGTGCATGAAAGCAGCTGAATTTATGAGGCTCACTCAAGGAACGAAGACCCTCACAGAATATATGCACGCATTCAACAACCTGTCTAGATATGCTCCAGGTTTTGTGGATACTGAGGAGAAAAAGATAGAGAGCTTCAAGCGGGGTCTGGGTACCAAACTGATGAAGACCATGGCCAATTCTAGGTGTGCCACGTACAATGAGTTTATTAGTGATGCCTTGACCCAAGAAAACCACAATAACATGCATGCCGTTGCTAAGGGTCGCAAGAGAGCATATGAGGCAGGTGCCTCTGGATCTTCACAGTCAAAAGCGCCTATCATAGCTAGGCCACAATTCTGTCCACCTGCACCCAAGTTTAGGCCTCCACCACCTAAAGCTCAGAATAACAGGCCATAGAAACCATTCCGTAAGGCATTCACTATTGCCTTACCAAAAGGGACTGGCAGTCAGGGGAGCTCCACAGGACCTAGGAATAATCAGCCATGTTTCAACTGCAATCAAATGGGTCATTGGGCCAAGGAATGCCCCCACCCCAAGAAGAATGGCAACCCAAATTAGAACAATCAGAGGCAGGCGAATGCAAGGGCACGTCCAGGATACGTGTATTATTCTGCTGTTGAGGAAGTGCCCGCTGGAGAAGTTGTCACGGCTGGTATGTTTCTCGTCAACAAGCATCCCGCTGTTGTTTTATTTGATTCGGGAGCTTCTCATTCATTTATGAGTCAAGCATTTGCATCTAGACATGATCAAGAAATATTTGAAGTAAGCAAAGGGGGTTATAATATAAGTTCAGCAGGGGGTACTATTTCTACCAAAAGGATAGTAAAAAATGTGCTCATCTCTATACAAGGGAGGGAGTACACAACGGATTTGATAATATTGCCCGGGTTATCGATAAGCGTAATCTTAGGCATGAATTGGATGAAGGATCATGGTGTTCTTATTGACACTAGCACCCGTACTATTATGTTGAGAGAACCCATGGGAGGGAATGCTTTTTTAGTACCACTCTCCTGCAATTTTGAACCCCAACATTTAGCTTGTGCTATCCAAACCACCACACTTTGTGATATCCCAGTGGTTTGTGAGTTTCCGGATGTATTTCCAGAAGAATTACCAGGCTTACCACCTGATAGGGAGGTGGAATTTAAGATTGAGTTGGTGCTAGGTACGGCACCCATATCAAGAAGGCCCTATAGAATGCCACCCAATGAGTTAGCGGAACTTAAGGTTCAATTACAAGATCTATTGAACAAAGGTCTTATCCAACCTAGCTCATCTCCGTGGGGATGTCCAGCCTTGTTTGTGAAAAAGAAGGACAAGTCACTGAGAATGTGTGTAGATTACAGACCACTCAATGCTATGACCATCAAGAACAAATATCCATTGCCTCGCATCGACATCTTGTTCGATCAGCTAGCGAAGGCAAAGGTATTCTCCAAAATTGACTTGAGATCAGGCTACCATCAGATAAAGATCAGACTAGAGGATATACCTAAAACTGCTTTCTCTACTAGGTACGGCTTATACGAGTATTTGGTTATGTCTTTCGGACTAACAAATGCTCCAGCCTACTTCATGTACCTGATGAACTCGGTATTCATGCCCGAGCTCAACAAGTTCGTGGTCGTGTTTATCGATGATATATTGATTTATTCAGAAAATGAGTCAGATCATGAAGAGCATCTGAGGATTGTTTTATCCAGACTAAGGGAGCATAAGCTATATGTGAAATTTAGCAAGTGTGAATTTTGGTTGAGCAAAGTACCTTTTCTAGGTCACATCTTATCAAGGGATGGAATCTCTGTAGACCCATCAAAAGTACAAGAAGTCATGGATTAGAAAGCCCCAACTTCGGTTCATGAAGTTCGGAGTTTTCTAGGGTTAGCAGGGTATTATCGTCGTTTCATTCTAGATTTCTCAAAGATAGCTAAGCCTATGACCAGACTACTTTAGAAAGATGAGAAGTACAAATGGACACCGGAATGTGAAGCAGCTTTTCACACCCTCAGAACTCTGTTGACTACAGCACCTGTGCTAGCACAACCAGACATTGAAAAGCTGTTTGATGTATTTTGTGATGCATCGGGAATAGGTTTGGGATGTGTGCTTATGCAAGAAGGAAGAGTTATTGCATATGCTTCTCGGCAATTGAGAAAGCATGAAGTCAACTACCGTACACATGATTTGGAACTTGCAGCAGTGGTACACGCATTAAAGATATGGAGACATTATTTGTTGGGCAATGTATGTCATATATATACTGACCACAAAAGTCTCAAGTATATCTTTACCCAACCAGAGCTGAACATGAGACAACGAAGATGGTTAGAATTGATTAAGGACTACAATTTAGAAGTGCATTACCATCCGGGTAAAGCTAATGTAGTAGCAGATGCACTTAGTCGAAAGTCTCATTGCAACACCACAGAAGCATTATTGGAAGATGGATTCAACTTATTACACCCTGCTGTACTACACAATATCACGATCAGTTGTTCACTTGAGAGCAAAATCATAGAGCTGCAGTAGATAGATGTAGGAATAAGTCACATCAAGAGAAAAATGCAAGAGCAAGAAACCAAGCATTTTAGATTGGACAAAAGAGGTGTATTATGGTTTGAGGACCGACTTGTGGTACCAAAAGACCATGAGCTGATGAATCAAATTTTAGATGAAGCTCACTCGTCCAAATTGTCTATCCATCTGGGTAGTAGTAAGATGTATCAAGATTTGAAAGCCTATTTTTGGTGGACTAAGATGAAGAAAGAGATTGCAGCCTATGTTGCTAGGTATGATAACTGCAGTAGAGTAAAAGCTATCCATATGAAATCTGCCGGATTACTTCAGCCATTGCCTATTCCAGGTTAGAAATGGGAGGAAATCAGCATGGACTTTATCACAGGCCTTCCAATGACACCACAAGGTCATGATTCAATATGGGTTATTGTTGATCATCTCACCAAGTCAGCACACTTTATACCCGTGAACACAAGGTATATAGTTGGGAAATACGCTGAGATATATGTTTCCCAGATCATGAGACTACATGGAGTACCTAGGACTATAATCTCAGATCGAGGACCACAGTTCATAGCTCGTTTTTGGGAGCACTTACACCAGGCTTTGGGAACCAAGCTAATCAGAAGTTCGGCGTACCATCTGCAAACTTCAGGACAGACAGAGCGAGTGAACCAAATCCTAGAAGATTTGCTTAGAGCTTGTGTTATATCTTCAAAAGGTTCATGGGAGAAATGGTTACCTTTAATCGAGTTCTCCTATAACAACAGTTATCAAGCGAGTATCAAAATGGCTCCATTTGAAGCATTGTATGGCAGAAAATGTCGAACTCCATTGAATTGGATTGAGCCCGGTGAAAGGAGATACTTTGGTATTGACTTTGTCAATGAAGCTAAAGAGCAAGTACGTATCATCCAACAGCATATGAAGGCAGCTCAATCGAGATAAAAGAGTTATGATGATAGAAGAAGAAGACCACTGACTTTTGAAGTAGGTGACTATGTATACTTGAAAGTATCGCCCATGAAAGGTGTGAAGAGATTTGGGATGAAAAAGAAGATTTCACCCAGATATGTGGGGCCATACAAGATTTTAGAACGGAAAGGAAATGTTGCGTATAAGTTACAACTTCCACCAGAGATGAGTGCAATATTTGATGTCTTCCATGTTTCTCAGTTGAAGAAATGTCTTCGAGTACCTGAAGAAGCTATTGCACCCACCAACGTGCAGCTTCAATTGGATTTGACCTATGAAGAAAAGCCAATTCGAGTATTAGAGGAGATAGAGAGAGTAACATGGAGTAAGATTATTAAGTTCTATAAGGTGGTGTGGAACAATCATAGTGAACAAGATGCTATGTGGGAAAGAGAAGATTATTTACGAGAAGTTTATCCCGCCTTTTTCCAGGAATGGTTGGTCTTGCAAATCTCAGGACGAGATTTTTATAGGGGGGGGGCTGTAACACCTCAGGTGTTAGCCTTGCATAACTTGACTTGCATAACATGAGCATGAGCATCAAGCATTCATAAACAAGCATTTACTATTGAAACATTGGATTGAAACATCTGTAACAATTGCTTGTTATCGCATGTTTCCTTGAACATATGCAACTTTTCTCATTATTTCATGTCTCCATGTGTATATGCATATGATCATGAGTGTATACATGTAGATGGTTGATATGAGTCACAAAAATATATTGGCAATACTTAGGTTAGCCAATGGAACATGGTTCATGAATGTCACTTCCCATGATCAAGCCCTTAAGTCATGTTTCATGTGATTACACTAAATAGCTCTATGAGTGACTAATGCATGAAATGATTGTATGACCTTGCAATTTGCTTAAACATGTTTAGAGTATCATTATGAACAACTTTGATATTCATGGTTAGGGGTAATTAGGTCATTAAGCCATAGTTTGAAGTGTATCAACATTTAAATGTGACATGTTTGACCAAGTTTGAACTAGGTACTAGAGACCTTGCATGGAGGTGGTCACTAAAGCAAAGTTGTAGTATTTGATATAAGGAACAACATTTATTTTTGGGTCATTGAATGATTCAGCTCCTAACATGTTTGAAATTGGATCACAAGAGTCAGCAAAACAAACATTTCAACACTTATAAAATTTTTTCTAAGTCGTTTCTAAGTCATGTTCACTGACCGACTGACAGGCCGACCTTGGTCATGATTTTACTCAGTTTTGGTTGTGAATTAGCACGAGTTCACTAAACAAGAATTGTAGATGGTACTTAGGACTACAACTTTTGTTTTGGAATCATTCACTGAATGGCTTTGTATCGGGAGATAAATCAACATGAAAACCCTCTGTTAGACATCCAATTCGGTTTCTGAATCGACTGACTGAACCGTTTCGGTGGCCGACCGTTGGCAGGGCAGAGCCACCGCGTGGTGGCCAGCCATGGCTGCGCATCACCGTTGCCCTGACCACGCAGGCCACGATGCGCCTGAGCACGGCATTTGAAGCCCCTGCACGCGACCGAGAGCCTCACCTACGCCACATTTCATTTTGCTTCTCCTGCCTCCCACTCGTAGCACCCGCAGCAGCAGCCATCCCCGCGCCGAGAGTCTGCCATCGCCGTTGCCAGTCACCGGCTAGCCTCGCCGCTTCTCCATCACCACAACAGCACCACTGCCACCCCAGCAACCCACTGCTTCCCCCAGTGCCCACTGATAGAGCTCGGTAAGCTCCAACACCGTGTGCAAGCTCACCGGAGCTCCGCCGCCACCCTCCGTCGTCGTGGTCCGACCTAACCCGACCACTGCAGGCCATGATAGAGCACGAGATAAGTTCACTGTAGTTCAGTTATGCTCGTCCGAGCTCTAGGTTGAGCCATTGTGGCTTCCACCAGTGTAACGCCGTTGTTTCGCCGCGCCATGCCGCCATGGCCGGCGTCATCGCCCTTCGCGCTGGTGATCAGCCCGCCTAGCTAGCCCCACATGTGCGCCCGGTCGAGTAGGTCGTGTTGTGAAGATGCCACCACCGGTGAACTCACCGGCGATGAGCTCCGACCACGCCAGCGCCGTAGCAAGCGCCGTCCCCTGTTTTGCGTCAATGACAGGCGGGCCCTACTGACCAATGGGTCCCTGCTGTCAGCGACTCTATGTTATAAAGCTAGTTCAAATATTCTAGATTTGAGTGTGTTTTGTAATTTTTATATCTCTAGTTTGGTAGCTTCAAAAATTGTGAAATAAATTTGGTAGTGTTCCTTAGGAAGTGAAGTATTTAAGAAAAATATTATCTTGACACTTATAGTAGAAATTTTGGAAGATTTAAATGGAGATTTGAAATGTGTTTTTGAATGCATGCAAACTTGTTTATTTTATATCTAGAGTTCCTCTGCTCCAAAAATTATGAAATTTTTGTGGTAAGCTATTCTTGACATGTATGAGCTCTGGTAAAAATTTGAGGATAAGTGCATTTATAGATTTGTAGTTATAGATTTTTCTTTTATAAATAGATAATCCTTGTATGAATTTTTATAAATTATTTAGGAATCCAATATTCATGAAATTTGTTGGAAGTTATCCTAGTACCAAAAGTATGCTAAGAAAAATAGGAAATCTGTTGGTTGACACTTTTTCACTAGGGTTTTCTATTTTTGCTATTGTAAGCCTTTCTGTCTTGTCATTTTTGTATAGAATGTTTTACTGTATAAAATGGCATGAAACTTTTACAGTTGTCTTTTGGTAGCATTAGTAAGGCACTGTAAATTTTTGAGAATTTATGAAGTACATTTGGTATATGTTTATTATTTAACCTAAGTATCTAAGTAAAATGATAAAGGCATTTAAAGAAATAGTTTGGGCTTCACCATTATATTTTCTTGAGTGTATTTGGTATACTTAAACTGTTGGTAGACTTTGTGTGGTCCCACTTTGAATGATTACATGAAGTAGAAGTATTGTTACTTTGTAATGCGAATTGGAAGGATTCCAGACAGATTCTGGAGTTCGATAAGTTGCATGATAAAAACGATGTTTACTGTAAAAATGGTTAATAAGAAAGTTGTAGATAATTTTGTAAGCTTTCCAGAAAGTCTAGGATCACTGCATTTAGATAATTAGAACTCCAGTTATGAGTAAAACAAGTAGCTGCTATTTGTGAAATAGTTGATGAATTGTTGAAGTAATTAATTGCATAATTAAGAAAAGATATGCACCTACTCAGTAGAACATGATGCACTTGTTAACATATATACATTCACAATATCTTATGCCATATTCATGCATCTAGGATCGGAGAAAGAAATAACGTTGCTGGAATTTGATGAAGCAAAGGAAGGGGACCATCAGGAGAATCCTGAAGTCGCAGTTCCCGAAGGCGTGGAGTAGAATACTGAAGAGCTTCTAGAGTGTCCTGACCACCACCCCACTTCCTTTCTACGAGGCAAGCCCCGGAGCATTCTATGTCTCCTAGTATTTTACAAATGATTACTTAAGTACTTATGATTGATGCATTAGGTTATAAGAGTTGAATGGAACCACTTGATGCATATAAATTCATTGTCCTGATACTACACCTTTAACCAGTATAGGTCCAGGATTGAATATATGCTTAGCCATACTTAGACCGGTAGAAGTCGGGTCATTTCCTATTACCTGCGAGATATAGGTGGATACCGGAGCACGGTTGGCTATATTTGCTATCGTGAAAAAGAACCATGGGGTAATGGAAATGGAGACCGAGCGGGATGTTGATAGAGAAGCAACAAGACATGGAGGTCTTGGGTGTGGATCTATTCCCGTCTAGGTCGATTAAGGACTGTACCGTTGTTGGCGCTTCTGACAAGATTGAACGCATGCCTTTCACTTAGCTGGCCGGATAACTCGTTCCGACCGCGAAGCCGAGTAGCTCAACTCAGGCCGGGACCCGTTCTGTTGTGCGCTCCTTGCGGGGGGGCGATCAGACTGAGCCCAAGGGTAGGTTAGGCCTGAATGTCCTGGCATCTGGTGTCCTAGATTGTGCGGCGCGGTACGGACCCACAAAATGTAGACCTAAGTTGTACCAAAGGTGACCTAAGGCTGCCTTCGCGCGGTATGCCTGGGTTTGTGTTAGGAATAAATTCCCAGCTGGTTGAAATCGATTCAAATCGTCGTCTCTCCCAGATAGTGAGAAACTTGGCTAGTCCCAACATCGTAGTAACTGTGTTATGGAACATGATGGTTCGAATGAATATGGAATTACAATACCTGCTATGGTTACTATTGTATGCTTTTAAATTGATATACCACATGTTTGGCACATGATAGTTGCTAATCTAGAAATGGATAGTTATAATTAACTTGATAAAGGAATCATAATTGTACAACTAAGTCCATTGCTTTTATGCAAAATATTGTTAAGTTATCTCCACTTATACAGCCTTGCATGATCCTTGGAGTCATTTTATTTCTAGTTTTTGATGGGTAAGTCTAGCTGAGTACCTTCTCGTACTCAGGGTTTATTTTCCCATTGTTGAAGATGGCACTGTGTATCATGGGTATTGCAAGAGTTGCTTCTATCTCACCGTGGATGAGGAGTAAGCCTTGGGCAGGCTTCTTTATTAATCTCTATCTCTGCTTTTGTGGACCGTGATCCTACTTGGCACTGTATCAAACTATGTTGGAAACTTTATTTTCGAACTTAATTGCTTCCGCTTTATCTATCAAACTTGGTTTGTAATAATTTTTATTCGTACTCTGATGATGAAATGTATCTGTGAACTTTATGTAATATGTGGCATGTATGTTGAATCATGTACGATCTTGGTTGTTGTAAATCGTTTATCGAGACCCGTCGTGGTACTCGACGGACTACCGGGTTTATATGGGTTCAAGTATGACAGTGCGACCGCTTGCGGGCTGCCATTGTACTTGTACTCTTATAAATTGGTCGGTTCTACGACAACGGCTTGGAGAATCAATTGGAGATAGAGACAAACACAGCAGAGAAGGACGGGGAGGATTTGGCCTTCACCCGATGGAGAACACAGGGCACTGCAGAGATACAGCATGCCGACAGGGACATGATGAGGGAGGCGATGAGACCATGCAAGGTAGGTCGTAGAGGCAAAGGGACAGAGCGGGCAGCATTGCCATGCCCACTTGTCTAGAGGGAGCACACGCACGAGCAGCACAGCATCGGGCGTAGAACAGCAGTGGCATGAACGAGACTACTCAACTCGGTGGGACGCGAAGACAGACAATTCAGCGGCAGAGGCAGAACCAGTGCACCAATTTATTCTAGAGACTAATAACGAGCCTATGCGTAAAAACGTAACCATGTCATCGGATCAGAGCTTTTCAACTGAGCGTGCTTATCAAAATAACCATGTGAGTACATATATATATATATCGTTCTATTTATTAATGGATTTGATTTTATTTATAAAAGTTATTTTTCCTGCTTAATCTACTAGAACAACCCGTTCGCTATTTATTTGCTAGGGTTATTGTTCAACATTCCTAAGTGTTTCTATGCAATGCGTAATTTAACTTGAGCGCTTAATTCGAGTCCGCAAAACTAAGTCACACAAGATTCGCTTATCGCTTCACGTATGTTTTAAATCAAAAAGTCAAGAAACTTGTTTTGAAAGTTTTACTTAGGCCTAAATCATGGAGCTAAATAAGCTCATAACACCAGGGGTGTTACAACCAACCCCCCTTAAAAAGAATGTCGTCCTGAGATTCGAAGCAAGAACCAGCAGAGGGGAAAACACGATTACATTCCGTAGATCAGGGATTACACGAAAGGTTACATGACTTCGAATACTAAGCCACATAGGGATTTAGAGATACATGGCTAAGAGCAACCCGATACAACCAAGACTTACTCCAGAAGTCGAGATAAACGAGGACAATGGAGAAACAACAAGAAGATGATTATCCAAAACATGGCGTAGCACCAACAGATCCAGAAACAGTCGACTGAGAAGTAAAACATCGTGAACCCTAAGATTGACTACCCAAAAAAGGGAACTTGAACTTCTTCGATGAACCAGATCCTTTCTTCTTCTCGGATTACACCATCACCTCAGACTAATGAACCTAGCTTCACAACGTCGACTGGATTTCATAGCTCTGCTGTGAATATGAGGGGAATGGGGATGAAGAAGAAGAGCGAGGACCAAGGGTATTTTATAGAGACGAACTGAGGTGGGACGCAACACACTGGAAGCGGATGCGGCAGGGATGGGATACACAGGCAGTACATTCTGTGGAGATAAGATCGGAGACATGGTGCACTTCCTGCGCGAGCGGCGGAGGGGGAAATAAAGGAGAGGGGAGGGGGGAAAGGGGATCGCTCGACGAGGCAGGCGTGTGGGCGACCATGTCACCAAAAGAAGAAAGAAAGGAGAGGAAAGGGGGGGTTCGGTATGAGGGACGAGGCGTGAGAGTCGAGAGCCGACCAGATGCTGGGAAAAGGAGAAACACACAGTGCAGAAGGACGGCGAGCACGACACGATGCTGTGGCCATGCGAAAATGGGGAGCTAAGGACCCGATACATACAGCGTTCGCAGAGCACGCAGCGAAATGACCCCACATGCGTAGCGCGGTCAACTAAACATAGAGCTTGGGACAAGACGTCCACTCAGACTTTTACGACTACCCACGGCTAACCTTCCTTACTACTCTTCTTTTTCTTTCCTTTACTCAACCACATCCGTCTTTCATGTAGACTAAGACCACGTCATACCTTCTTCCTCCAAAACCATCTCATCTTGGTTACAAGAGAGCACTTTTGCATCAACCCATTGTGGATTTCCCGTTTGAACACCTGAACATTTCCAAGGAGAAATTTTTTAAAACAAAATGGTATGGCAGTGTAACTTGGTAAAGGCACTTGGTCAACAACCTCGATACCAGCATGTGCCGAGCAGCATCACATGTGGCAGCTGTTCCACAGAGAGCCCTCGGTTTTGTTGTGGCACCATAAGCTATTAACCAGGCAACTACTACCAACTTACACGCCATGAAGGTGGTAGGGTCATAGACCACAGAGTAAGGGGAGTATTGCAAGGGAAAAAATCAAACAACAAAGGTTCCCTCCACAACAAGGGATAAGGAATTCAGATCCAACGACGGATTTATTTTAAAGAGAGTCAAGTGTTCTGCTGGGACATCCACAATTAGTCGATACAATGTCCAATATTCTCCAATCATGACTGGTCTGCTGGTATCTGAATAACAACTTTTCTTGTAATCCATCTAACATCGCCCTTGAAAACTTTAAGCACATCTAACGGAACTTAAGATAGATGAACGCAATAAACACAACAAACTAAATAAAATGCATGTTCCAACGGTCTTATATGGGTACATCATACAGGCATTCAGGCTCCCATTCACGACACTGCATTCGCCTATGGTCGGACGATCTCAACAACTACGGACGAACAACAACGGCACGAACACACTACCAGAGGATAGCAACAAAAAACACTACTACTACGGGTACGACATCCCAAGGCAACTAATCTATACCTTCTCGTGGCAATGGCTGAGTGAGAGGAATCAAGGGCTTGACTTCTGACACTTCCGAGGGTGGAGGTGCTGGCAGTGCTACAACACTAGTTCTTCTTCTCTCTGGCGGGTGGATAGGGATCCCTTCCAAGATCGGGGCATCCTGTCTTTCAGTAGCCAGCGTCCTCTGCTCGGCCCTAGTGACAAGATAGGCCACCCGTAGCTGATGGACATGCCGATCTTCAGCCTCCTTTAGAGCTTCCTCCATGGCAGCCTCTCGGCTCTCAGCAGCTACAGCGCTGGCATGCGCTTCGGCGAGCTGCACCTAGAGCATCTGGTTGAAGATCTCGGCTTCTTCAGCTCAATGGAGGCAGCTCCTCAGTTCCAAGGCTTGATGGTCGTACTACTCATCTAGAGTGAGCAGGTCAAGTGCACCATGGTGGGACTGTCCTCTTGCGCGCCCCGCCCTTGCAAAGCCTCCATGCGAGCCCTCCATGCCCGCCGATTCTTGTCCAAAGGAGGAAAGAACCGCATGGGGGTACGAGCAATGGGCTCCTCATAGATCTGATAGAGGTACCGCAAGGCTTTGCGGGCCACAACCTGGTAGGTGTCGACGAAGCGAAACCCAGTTGCGGTCACACTCTAGGCTTTAGTGAGGTCGGGGAACTCTTCACTCTTCCCGATGTAGACGGTAACCTCACACTGCTCGGTGCCATGCTCCACATACTCACAGCCCTCATACTCGGGACGATCTCTGACCCTGAGCTTTTGCATGGTGGCATGCAGGATTCTAGGAAATCCCTCAACGTTCAGGCAGTAACTACTAACCCAGGCTCCTGCCATCTCTAGCGGTGGTGGTGAGGAAAGCTGAGATAAAAGCTTGCTAAAAGGAAAAGCTAAGCGAGCTAAAGTGTGCCGAGTGGTGATACCAATAGCTAAGTTAGGCTCTGCTTATAAAGGCAGAGCGTTCAGTGGTCCTAGCGTGGTTCAATAGGGTTCCCGCGCGGGATCACTACGATGAATCGACCCAATTCCACGCGTTCGAGGTGAGCGACGTCCGAGGCCATTACTGACTAGTACGACTGCAGGGCAAGGGTCCGACAAGAGCGTAGAAAAGGGGTACAGGGAGTCGTGGGTCACGACAGGCGTGAACCATGAGCGAGCACGAAACATGAAGCCACAGTGTAGACCTAACTCTAGAATAGGAACGAGCCAGTCAAGCACAATATGACACGCATGACACCTATGGATGGCGTATAAGCAATACGGCTCTACAATGCACAAATAGGATATGCATGAATGCACGTCCTATACATCCTTTCACTGTTGCCAACATATAGGGCAACCGTTCTCAGATTTTTGGCACATCGTTCTCTCCCTGTAGCTAGTCGATACTATCGGACTATGCTCGAGTCAGTGTACCTACAGAAAACTTGATTAAGCCTATCTAAGTCGGCAGAGTGCCATCTATCCTAGATACATAACCATAGTAATAGGGCTACTTATATACTTCGCATGCAAACATCCTAACTTTTTGTAAAAATAGGTTGTCAAATTTTAGTTTAGAAAAGGTTTACGAAGCCTTAGTTCCTCATTTGCGCTCTGATACCACCTATGACAGAACCGCCTAATCTAATGCCTTATAGGAGTGCTTGTCTTCCATTAGACACTAAGCACTCAAGGGAGAACACTAAATTACTCAGTTCTATCGGGCACACCCCAGGGGAGAACCCGAAAATCCACATTTTTGTCATCAGGATCACAAATGAGAGGATAAAGCTTACATCATTCATAACCATTTCCTACATCACTTTTAATACAACATCAGAGTATAACATTTATTATTATCATAGTGGAATGAAATCATATTATCAGAGTTATGAAGCATTTAATTAAACAGCAGAATGTAAACATGTGAACAGAGTTATAGCGGAAATAAACATCTATTAATGACATGGGGAAGTATTGATATATAAACTACAACAACAGATTATGAAACTTTCATTTATAAAATCATTTGGTGAGAGTTATAAATAACAACTACGATCACAGCGTAAGGGAATCCTCGCTGAGCCAACCAGGAGGAATCCACACACAAGAGTCAGCTTTAGCATCCACCTATCACCTACAATAGGGGAAATAAAACCCTGAGTACTCAATTGTACTCAGCAAGACTTACCCGATAGGAGGAAATAAAAGACTCCAAGGATATGCAAGGCTATCTGGCTTGTGGGTTATTGCATTTGCAGGAAACATTACTAAGCGTGCGTCCTTATATTTGATTTTTATTAATAGCCACATTAGTTCATTAACTAACCATTCTATGTAAGCACCTGTGCTACTTTCAAGCAGGTGGTAAGCAATCAGATTCCCTTTATCCATCTTCCATCTTTCATCTTTTAGTTCTTACTACGATGCTAAACCGTAGACAAGCCATACCTGATTTCTCGGTGATTGGCGAATCAATGCCCCCAGCTGGGTACCCCGAAAACACACGCCCCGCTTGTACCCTAGGCACAAGTAGGACCAACCCATCACTCTCCTGTCCCAGGTGTCCAGGTCCCCGTCCAAACTAGGACTCCAAGCCCCTGCCCCTGAGTCCCGGACTCAGTGCGGTGCAAGGACCTCCTCCACCAAAAGAAACCCTGACAGTCGGTCCGGAAAGAGCCGGATCTGTGACAAGAGAGCAACAAGTCTTCCAAGCGCCCATACACAAGTATGTGCTTAGGATAATAAGTCTGTGACTTGCCTAGAGTCTTATGCAACGAACGGTCCTTAACCGACCAGATAGGGAAAGCAGTGTAACCAAGCTATGCCCCGTGTCCACGGCGACACAACTTCTTACACCCACCAATACCCAAACCATATCCCTGTCCGGTCACTAGTTTACCTTTCAATCATTTATATTTTCCAAGTGATAATGATATAGTAACATATTTCCTATAGCTCGCGAGTGACAGGCAATCACCCGACTTTTACAGGAGTCCTGTAGCATAGCAATCTACATGATCCTGTCATACTAGTAAGACTCATAGGATAAAGATATATATATCCAAGTGGGTTTCATTCAACTCCTCAAAACTGAATGCACAAATATAATTTAAACTGCAGAAAAGTAGGGGTTATGCACCGGGGCTTGCCTGGGTAAGATATATATTAAAAAGTTAGTATCTGCATCTTCAGATCATCCACAATCATCTGGATAGAAAGCCCATTGCATCATCTCCTGGAGAGAATACCATTACACCATCTTCGGATTCCCAATCATCCTTCAATTGATCCATTGATCCATCATCGTACCTATATGAGATGTAATGCGATGCAAATGCAAAGACATAATTAATCGACTGCAATCGTGACTCGTAAAATACAATTTACACCTCTCAAACTAACGAGCTAGTTCTAATGACAACCGTACTTGGCTACATATACATGTTGTCAGATAAGACACTATTTCCCAACAATTATTTTAGTTATATAAACCCAAGTGGTTTCTTCATTTTATCCTATCGATTTAATCATTATTCGAAATAGGACATCATTATACATCTAGCAAACTATTTATTCTAGAGCTACGAAAATTATAGTGAGTACCTAGTATTGCTAGGAGCCTACTATACGAATTTCAGATTTAATACTATTACCAATTTATCATGAAAATTCCTACAAGTTCTCTTTTTAACAATATTAAGCATTTTAAAATAATTAGAGCAACCCTAAAAACATACCGAACCTATGCGAATAAAATACACTATTACATAGATCACGATTTTAGGAACTCAACAAAACTAGTTCCACTATTTTTGGATCCCTATACTATTTTATTTTGATTTTACAACTTTATCTTATAAGCGAAATGAGAAATCGCCCTAGAAATAAAAAAGGCCGACGGCACGACCTCGGCCCAATGGCGTGCGGGCGGTCGATGGCCCATGGGCGCGCAGACAGCGGGTGGCCCATAGACGCGCATGGTCCAGGCTGGCGCGGCAGGCCAGCCCAGCAGCAAGACAGCGCAGGCGGGGCTCAGCACGCGGCAACAGGCGCGGGCGGCCTAAGCCAGCAGCGCGAGCAGGTCGGCCCAACAAACTGGCCCCGCCACGAAATCCACAGCGGCCACAGCAACATTTCAAAAGAGTCCTCGCTCAATCTTGAAATTGCAAAACCAATGAGGCCACTATTCTAGTGAGTCGTACTGTTCGTGTTTTACTCCCTAGACAAGTCAATTCATGTTTTCTCACCTTCGCTTTCCTTCCCCAAAAATAGAGGACGGAATAGGGGGCACTGACTGGCAGTCAACCCCGGCGGGGGCAGGCACGGCGATGGCGAAAACCGGTCGTGGGGCAGTGGCGGGCCTGGCTGTGTACGCCGGCACTGGCGGCATGGTTCTCCACGCGCTGGGCGGGGCGCAGCGGCTTCGGCCACGGCGGCGTCGATGACACCCGCCCAGGGCTACGCCAGTGGAGGAGCATGGCCGCAGTCCAACGCGGAGCCAAGGCGGGCACGGCAGGAGAGCAAGGGGTGCCGATGACTGCGGTGCATGGGCGCTGCAGCACGGCACAACGGAGCACGGCCATAGCAGCTAGGAAGGAAAGGACGACGGCGCATGCGCTAGCCGGTGCTACAGGGCACACGGGCGTGGCTGCGGCTGTCAACGGAGCTGCGCAGGTCCCGGGCGAGGCACGGTAGGGGCGCGGGCCAGCACGGGAGGGGAAACGGCGGGACACCACGACGGCGGGGCATGGGCGCGTGCTCGGGTGGTGAACCAGCATGGGCCAGAGTGGGAGCAGCGAGGGTGGCTAGCCATGGCTGGCGCTTGTGCGTGGTCAGCAGTGGAAAAGGGAAAGGGGTGGGACACAGCACGACGGCGTGGAGCTCTGTGGTGGAGCGGCGCTGGGCATCGGCGGGTGCGGCCACTGCGATGAGTGACGCGTGGACCGGCGGACAGTGCTACCGGCTGCTGCTCCAGCGTGGCCATGGAGGCATGCACGCGCGAGGGAAACAAGGCAATGGTGGGCTCGATGGCTGGGAGACTGCAGACTTGGTGCGCCTGCGCTGTGGCCAGGCGACGGTGGCCAGAAGGCAGGAGAAAAGGGAGGGAGAGGGGGACATGAGCGTACAAGGTAACTACGGCAGCAGGCCACGGCTTGGAGAATCAATTGGAGATAGAGACAAACACAACAGAGAAGGACGGGGAGGATTTGGCCTTCACCCGATGGAGAACACATGGCACTGCAGAGATACAGCATGCCGACAGGGACGCGACGAGGCAGGCGATGAGACCATGCAAGGCAGGTCGCAGAGGCAAAGGGACAGAGTAGGCAGCATTGCCATGCCCACTTGTCTAGAGGGAGCACATGCATGAGCAGCACAGCGTCGGGCGCAGAACAGTAGTGGCATGAACAAGACTACTCAACTCGGTGGGACGCGAAGACAGACAATACAGCGGCAGAGGCAGAACCAGTGCACCAATTTATTCTAGAGACTAATAATGAGCCTATGCGTAAAAACGTAACCATGTCACCGGACCAGAGCTTTTCAACTGAGCGTGCTTATCAAAATAACCACGTGAGTACATATATATATATATATATATTGTTTTATTTATTAATGGATTTGATTTTATTTATAAAAGTTGTTTTCCTGCTTAATCTACTAGAACAAACCGTTCACTATTTATTTGCTAGGGTTATTGTTCGACATTCCTAAGTGTTTCTATGCACTGCGTAATTTAACTTGAGCGCTTAATTCGAGTCCACGAAACTAAGTCACACAAGATTCGCTTATCGCTTCACGTATGTTTTAAATCAAAAAGTCGAGAAACTCATTTCGAAAGTTTTACTTAGGCCTAAATTGTGGCGCTAAATAAGCTCATAACACCAGGGGTGTTACAACTGACGGTCTAGGATTATACTGTATCTGATTCGTAGTAGTTCCTTGAGCTTGTTTAGATGCACCCTGAACTGCCTGGACATCATTATTACCAGCTGGTGCTGCTTCTTGATGGTAGGTACTGACTTGATTAGTCCCTTGGGTCGATGAATCTGGAATGTTGTAATAAGCCGGCCCAACTTGACCAACTAGGATCCCATGAATCGCTTCTTTCATGGCGTTGTGGAATGTGTCCAAGAAAGCTTCATTATGGCTTGATACGGCATCACGAACAGATTTGTCTACAACTTCCCTAAAGAAATGTCTGTCTTCAGCTTCAGATGTATCTGTCTTCCCATGTAATAGAACTCTTGGTAGTGGAAATTTCTGAACAATTGTGTTGTCACGTGTTTTGGTGTAGGACAACAACCATTTGCTCTGAAATTCTTCTGTAGCTTTGCCGATGTCATCTTTATCTCCATCAGGTAGATCTTCATAATGTATCATAAGGATGTCATTGTTGTTGTGAACCACCATGACAATTGTGGGGTCCCACCGGGCGTGCTAGAAACGTGTGTCGACACAGAATTTCGTCCCGTGCCGAGGACGCACGAGCAAGTCAGAAGGGTTCGCTCGATGGAGCTGGAGATCCGCCTAGCTTTAGCGCAGGGGTGGTCGATCCTACACACTCCTCCTAAGACATGCCAGTCAATTTGACCCTGCAATTGACAAGGAGAGAAAGTTTATCAATAATTTAGGGCGGAACATGCCGGTGTTGCCAGACTGTCCCGAATGTGCGGCTCTGAGAGCCGATATGAAAGGAGATCGACTAAATAGTCTATTTTAGCATATTCATAAGAATAAATCGGTTAAAGCTCATGGGGTTGTGTAAGAAGAATCGGTTATTGTTAAGGATGAATATCATTTTTTAGACAAATATTGGTCAATGGCAATAAGATATCAACAATAATTAGATTATACTGAGCCAATGACTATAAGTAACCGAACCCCTTTATAAAAGAAATAGTTCATCATCATTCAACCATTTAATAGAGATAAATCTAATGAACATATTTGATCTCATCTATCGCTATGTCCAGTGGACATGAGGCAGAATCATGCAGGCCGTAGAAACAACAATAGACTCGACGACCCTAACTTATTACTAATAGCAGTGGGGCATGAGGTAGAATCATGCAGGCCGTAATACAATAATAAGATCATGGGGCTAACACATCTTTCAACCTATCGCTACTTCAATGGTCTCATGACGTGAACTATTCGCGAAAGCACTCGATATAGGCTAAAACAACCAATTCAGGCATAGCGCACAGTTAAGATCATGCCCTCTCAAAAATAGATCTACCAAATAACGATCCCCACTCCACGGTGCTAACAGTGGGGTGTGAGGCAGAATCACACAAGCCGTGATAATGGGCCATGGAACGGTTTTCGCTAGCCAATAGATCTACTCAAGATCAGACACGTCCTAACCGCACGCTATGCACGATTAAGATTGATATAAAACAACCGATAAAACATTACTCATCGTTTAAAGTACAGATTAGATCAAATTTAGATTAACAAACGATGGGTTAAGCAAGATATAAGGCCGATCTAGGTCAATCCCAATCAGGCGAAGTGATATTGCTGTAATTAAATAAATAATGGAAGCAATAAGCAATATCGATAACTTAATGAATCTATCTGAAGGAACGCCACCCTTAGATAGAGCCAGTAACTTGACCTAAATCTAGTTCGAGCAGTGGAGGTCGATCGGATCGATGCAGCCGTACTTGAAGTAGATAAGAGTCGATAACTAACTTATACCAGAGTCACAGTGGAGGTCGACCGGATCGATGCAGCCGTACGAACAGAGGTATAAGCCATGATGGTACTTACAGACAAGCAGTTGAGGTCGACCGGATTGATACAGCCGTACTTGCTGAAGAACTCACCGAGATCTACTCTACTCCTACTCCTAAGGGGTGGCCGGAGCCGAAAAAGTAAGTAACTTATATTTGATTGATTGTGTGTGTTTTACAATAGCTGGGGTTTGATATTTATACCTGGGATCTACGCATGACTCCTATCTAAGCATGACTCATCACAATCTTTGGCCTTAAGAGAAAACATTCCTAATTTAAGATAACTTGGACTCTAATCTTTCTCTTTTTGTAGAGTCCATCATGTCTTGTCCCGTCGCCGATCGTAGCCTTTGTCGTTATCTGCTGGCGCTACCTGAAGAAAGCCAATTCCAGTGCTGCATTCGAATTAGTTGGTCCCGATCTGCACACAATTGATTCCCTGCTAACATGATCTTGGGAGCTTTCGAGTCCCTTGCGACCCTTCTTCCAAATTTTGGTGTAAACAATCACAAAATCGGACAAACTCTTCGATTTTTAGCTTGAAAAGGGACAGATCAAGTTGCCCGATAATCATGTTATGTTGCCTCCTGATCAATTGAAGAATAAGAAGTTCTACAAATTTTACAACACCACCTCTCATTCTACTACTGAGTGTAGAGTTTTCCGGCAACATATACAGATGGCTATTTAGTAAGGCAGGCTCAAATTTGATACACCTCGATAGATGAAAGTTGATGATAATCCTTTCCCAAGAGATCAGAACATGGTCGATGCTAGGTTGCTCAAAGGAAAGACTAAGGTCCTGACATCAACCAGAGCAAAAGAAACTAGAATAGTCGACCCTGAGATTCAAATATCGGCTGATGAATATAGAGAGATTAGAAGGCGTCGTGACCAGCAAAAGAGTCGAAATGAACAGGGAGAGACATCAAGGGATAGGGCGATAAGGCCGCATGTCACATCTTGAATTTTGTTGAACAAATGGCAACGGTAGAAGGAGAAGGATTATCAGCGTTGGCTAGAAGAGAAAGAACACCAGCGTCAACAAGAGAAAGAGAGGTATGAAAGAAAGCAAGCTGAATCACATTGGAATTGTTCTTTCTTCAAACATTGTTGGAATGAAGGTTTGAAATTGCCTACTAGAAATAATTGCCCAGAGTGTAGTGAACAATATTGGGAGTTTAGGCAATCTCAAGCCAACCGCCGGTCTATCCATGTTCGAGATGAGTATCATCATAATATGGATCGGCGCTTAAAAAAATAGAAGTGTTCATGATCGGCTAGGAAAGCGAGTTGTTGATCAAAACTAGGCTGATTATGAAGAAGAAGAAAATGAAGAAGAATATGTTTGGCAAGGAAGGGCAATGGTGTCCAGGATGTTTGACAAGAAGCCAGAAAAGAAGGGTGCAACGCCTAAGGAACAGAGAGCTAGAACAGGCTGAGGCATCTAGTAGACCTCAAGTGTGACGTGCTAAACACACAGCCGATAGGGGTCAACCATCGGCTCATATTCAAATGGCTTTTCTGTTGCCGTCAGAATTTAGAGCTCCAGCAGACCAAGAAGTTTATTCAGATTTTGATGAATCAGAGTATGAGGGGATAATTGCCAAGTTGATAGTAATACAACAGGCTATATTCGATAAGCTAGTCAAGCATCGGCACTTGAAGGCTTTATATGTGAAAGGTTTTGTCGATGGGAAGCCAATGAGCAAAATGTTGGTGGATGGAGGAGCTTCTATTAATCTTATGCCTTATACCACTTTTCGTAAACTTGGTAAGGGACCAGGAGATTTGATTGAGACCAACATGATGCTTAAGGATTTTGGGGGTAATGCATCCAAGACCAGGGGGCAATAAACGTCGAATTGACAATCGGAAGTAAAACTTTGCTCACAATATTCTTCATCATTGATGGGAAAGGTTCATACAGTCTACTCCTTGGTCGTGATTGGATTCCTGCAAACTATTGTGTACCATCGACTATGCATCAATGTTTGATTCAGTGGCATGGAGACGATGTTGAGCTAGTTCATGCTGATGATTCTGTAAGTATCGCAACAACTGATCCAATGTATTGGGAGCTAGAAGATTTTGAGTGTTTTTCTAGCAAGCTATGGGAAGGAGGCTTCATTAAAGTCAATAATGAAAGCCAACAACTGATCCAAGCAGTCCGCTTTGAGAATTTGTTTTAATGGATAATCCAATAGATGGTACAGATGGTAAACTAGGGCATGACTTTAAGTCGGCCGATGAATTAGAAGAGATAGATATTGGTTCTAGAGATAGGCCTAGGCCAACGTATGTAAGTGCCAAGTTGGATCCTGAGTATAAGCAAGAGTTAGTTGATTTATTAAAGGAATTTAAAGATTGTTTTGCTTGGGAATACTATGAGATGCCTGGTCTAGACCGATCGATTGTTGAACATCGGTTGCTAATCAAACCAGGATATCGGCCATTTAAACAAGCTCTGAGGAGATTCAATCTAAATGTTCTTGATGATATAAAAAAGGAGACTGAAAGATTGCTAGAAGCAAAATTTATCCGACCATGCCAATATGCAGAATGGATATCGAATGTTGTTCCTGTGTATAAGAAGAATGGGAAGTTAAGAGTTTGCATCAATTTCAGAGATCTGAACAAGGCTAAAACCATGGATGGTTATCGATGCCAATAGCTGATATGTTCGTAGATGTAGCAGCCGGGCACAAGGTTATTAGTTTTATGGACGTCAATGTAGGATATAATCAAATTTTTATGGCTGAGGAAGACATAGTAAAAATAGCTTTTAGATGACATGGCGGAATCAATTTATTTGAATGGGTTGTGATGACCTTTGGTTTGAAGAATGTCGGTGCAACTTATCAGAGGGCAATGAATTATATTTTTCATAAGTTGATCGGTAGGATTGCTGAAATCTACATTAACGATGTGATGGTGAAATCTAAGGGATACAAGGAACATCTAGCTGATTTGCGGGAGACTCTGGAGTGCACAAGAAAACATGGTCTGAAGATGAATCCCAATAAATGTGCCTTTGGAGTATCAGCTGGACAATTTTTGGGTTTCATGGTCCACGAGAGAGGAATCAAAATTAGTCAAAAAAGCATGAAAGCAATTGATGAGGTAGTGCCCCCGACTACTAAAACTGAGTTACAATCTTTGCTTGGTAAGATTAATTTTATTAGGAGGTTTATTTCAAATTTGTCGGAAAGAGTTCTGTCATTTTCTCCCTTGTTGAAATTGAAAAATGATCAAGAATTTAAGTGGGGTGACGTGCAACAAAAGGCATTTGAGGAGATAAAAGAATACATGAAATGTCCACCTATGTTGGTCCCTCCTCAGCAAGGTAAGACTTTTAAGTTCTACGTATCGGCCGATGACCAAACAATTGGATTGGCCTTGATGCAAGAGTTTGAAGGGAAGGAACAAGTTGTTTTCTATCTAAGTAGAAGGCTTTTGGATCTAGAAACAATATATTCTCCCATCGAAAAGTTATGCTTGTGCTTATATTTCTCTTGCACTAAGTTGCGATTACTTGTTATCGGCTGAGTGTACAGTTGTTTCCAAGGCTAATGTGATCAAGCACATGCTATCAATGCTAATGTTAAATGGAAGAATGGGGAAGTGGATTCTTACGTTGTCGGAATTTGACTTGAGGTACGAATCGACTAAAGCAGTCAAAGGGCAAGTAATAGCCGATTTTGTCACCCAGCATCATAAGCCAAGCATTGGCTATGTAGAGTCGGTACCTTGGACATTATTATTTGATGGATCATCATGCAAACAAGGTGGTGGCATTGGTATTATTATTATTTCACCTTGGGGGCAAGTTTTGAATTTGCTTTTCCAACTGAACCAGTGATTACCAACAACCAAGCAGAATATGAAGCTATTCTTAAGGGGCTTCAACTTCTTCATGAAGTAAAGGCTGAGGCAATTGAAGTATTTGGAGATTCATAGTTAATTATTAATTAGTTGATCGGCCTATATGAATGTAAAGAAGATACTATGAGGGGGTACTATGATGAGTGCCAAAGGTTGCTTAAGGAATTTCCTCATGTCTCTCTTCAGCATATTCTGAGAGCACAGAATCAAGAGGCTAATCGTTTAACTCAAAATGCGTTAGGTTATCGAGTGCTTCAAGAGGTCTTAAGTAGTGAGACCTCAAAAAATGATTGGAGAGTTGAAATAGCCGATTACCTTAAGAATCCATCACAGAAGGTCACTAGGAGGCTAAGGTATAAATCGACTAAGTATGTTTTGCTAGATGATCAGTTATATTACAAAATAGTCGATGGGGTGTTGCTTAAATGCTTAAGTCAAGAAGAAGCTAAGGTGTTGATGGGTGAAGTACATGAAGGGATATGTGGAGCTCATCAATCGGCTTATAAGATGAAATGGATTATTCGCAGGACTGGGTATTTCTAGCCAACAATACTGGAAGATTATTTTGAATATTATAAGGGGTGCCAGGATTGTCAACATTTTGGTAATATTCAGAAATCACCCACATCAGCTATGAATCCAATAATCAAACCATGGTCGTTTCGAGGTTGGGGAATTGATCTAATTGGCTAGATTTTTCCACCCTCAAGTAAAGGACATAAGTTTATATTGGTAGCGACGGATTACTTCACTAAGTGGGTTGAGGCAGTTCCTTTGAAGACGATAACCTCAAAGAACATGGTTGATTTTGTCAAGGAGCATATTGTGTATCGTTTTGGGATTCCTCAAACTATTACTACCAATCAAGGGACAATGTTCACATCAGAAGAGTTTAGAGATTTTGCTGCCAGTATGGGAATGAAGTTGTTAAATTCTTCTCCTTACTATGCTCAGGCTAATGGCCAGGCAGAGGCATCCAATCAGATTATGATTAAGCTGATCAAGAAAAAGATTGAAGAACAACCAAGGAAGTGGTATTCAACGCTTAATGAGGCACTATGGGCATATAGGATGGCCTATCATGGATCGATTAAAACGTCACCTTATGAACTTGTGTATGGTCATAATGCAGTCCTTCCTTGGGAGATTCAAACTGGATCAAGGTGTGTCACATTGCAAAATGATTTGTCAGCCGAAGTCTACAAGAATCTTATGATAGACGACTTAGAGGACTTGAGTGGCCATCGGCTGCGTGCTCTTGAGAATATCGAAGCCAATAAACTGAGGATTGCGAAGTATTACAATAAAAAGGTCAAGAGCAAACAATTTTCTGAAGGAGACTTAGTCTAGAAGGTAAAATTGCCGATCGGGTCAAAGGACAACAAGTTCGGCAAATGGTCACCTAATTGGGAAGGACCTTATCAGATTAAACGTTGTGCGCCTGGCAAAGCTTATATTTTGGAAACACTAGGAGGAGAAGAAGAGTTTGACAGAGCAATCAATGGAAAATATCTAAAGAAATAGTATCCTAACATTTGGATTAATACTTGATAGCCGATTTGTTCAGTCATCGGCTCTATTAGCCGATACCAGAAGGATATCGCCTCTAGTTCAAAAATAAACTCAAAGGGGTAAAAGCCAATACGATATGTATCACCTATAGAGCAAAAATAAACACAGACAAATTGGTACATGGAACATGAAGTACAGGGCAAAAGATGAACCACTTAAAATAGAGAGATTGCTTGCTACCTTCTCCTATTACAAGCTAAAGGCAAGAAAACACTTTGTTCACTATGTCTTTGGCCTGGGAAGCAAGGGGTATGGAGTTGGTGGCATTGAAGAAATCCTCGACTAGGCGCTCATGATCCTCAGGGTGTTCGGTGGTAGGAAAACCATGGGGAAGAAGTCGAAGCTCATGGCCAGAGCGAGCTTGCGCAACAGCCAGTGCCATGGCAGCACCATGACGAACACCATGGAGAGCAACCTCTCTAACATGGTTTGGGATGTCGTACAAGAGAACCATCGGCACGGCACCCCTAGTGTTGATGAATCCTGCCGTGTACTCTGTAGCTGATCAAAGGCTTTCCAACTAGGCTGATAGATCTAGAAAGATTTGAAGAAGGGATAATCAAGATCTTGAAGACAAAAACTAAGAAGAAATAGAAAATTGTGGTAGGCATCTCACCCATGATTCTGGCTTCGGCCTCGGCTAACCTCTCCCCCACCTGATCAGCGGGTTTGCCCCTTGGGACATCTTGATGGATGGTGGCCGCAACCCCTGGAGCGTCCTGATCAACATCCGATAGATCAGAATCGGAGGGTGGTTGGCGCTGAACCAAAGTGGTTAGAGCTGATTCCATGATGGAAAGGCAGTCGATGAGCTTCTGGCCAACCTAATCGATGGATACGATCAGATTATCGTTGTTGATCTGCTTCCTCGGATAGCGGGGGAGCAAACGGTGAATCATTGATGAAGACAACCTCGAAGGATGAGTGGAGTTGGCCATATGCTTTGAGATGATGGGAGAATCCTACAATGCATTTAGATGAAGGTCCATCCACCCAAGATCATGGGTTGCATCCTCCTGATGAAGAAGACGCTGGCGTGGTGACACAGACCCATCAAAGGCCTCTTCAGTAGACCTCTTGCCATTCTCCATGACTTCGAGCCTATGGGAAAGCAAAATTGCACCTAAGACATGGAAGGTTTGGGACGAAGCAGGTTGTTTTTCGATCCACAGCCATGACCCGTATATATAGCCAGGAGGTGAGAAGATATGCTTCATCGGGGTTATGGAATTAAAGTTAGTTATGGAAATGGATCGACACTCCAGAAATTTATGGGATGGATCACGAAGAAACAGCAGATTCAGACTTATTGTTTCCCATAATTACAAGATACCAAAGGTTTACATTAACTGACGATCAACCCACTAAGACTTCTTTGGATTGAAGAGAGTCTGGATCCCCACAAGGCCAAAGGTCATCATGGACTGAGCCATATCAGCCCGCTGATAGAAGTGCATCAGGGAAGAGTAAAGGTCGCCTGCTTTAAAGATACCCATATATCCAACTGATTCCTCGGTGGCTGGGAAATAATGGGAAAGAAAGCCGCCAGCTAAAAGATGCCCATTTCTCGATGGCTGGGAAACCGTGGGAAAGAAGTCTGTGGTTTCCCCGATGAGCATTTGACAAGGCAAACAAGGGAAAGGTGTCCACACATTTTAGCCCTTGCAAACACTAGAACAGCTCTGCGATCATGGTGAGAAAACTTAGGTGATGTCACAAGAGTTCTTCTAACCGCAGTGGCTGATCCTCTTGCTCGACAAGGCGCTGAAATGAGCGACACAATCACCCTATGCACAAGAATTCTTCTAACCACTCAAGACTCTCGTAGCAAGGAATTAGACCATGGAGGATCTAGCAGAGCCAAAGGCACTCGAGGAATCAAGCAAAAGAGAAACATAACTGAGTTGTTGAGTTGCTCTCGCTAGAGTCGAGTAGACATTTATAGTCGATCTGGAAAGATGGATCCAAGCGCCCGTGAAACAATGGCGTTCTCATGAAGCTTTGAAGCATGGGCTCATAAGCAGGCAAGGATGGTGACAGATAGTAGGCCCCTGATCAAGATTCTCTACCCGTGACTATGGACTTATCGGGCGTACAAACATGGTAATTTTGGAATAAAATTACTTTTGTCCCAAAATTGGGGGGCATGTGTTTATACCAAAATTTGGGAAGAACGCAGGAACTCAAAGCTTCCAAGATTATGCCATCAAGGAATCGATTACATAAGGGTCGATATCAGCTGATTCAGATGCAGCACTGGAATCGGCTCTCTTCAAACGACATCAGTAGATGACGACAATGAGCTACGCTTGGCGTAGGAAAATATATGTCGGACTCTTCAAAAAGGGAAAGATTAGGGTCCAAGTTATCTTAAGTTAGGAATGCTTTCTTTTATACCAAAGATTGTAATGAGTCATACTTGAGTAGGATTCATGCTTAGGCTCCGGGTATAAATACTGGACCCCGGCTATTGTAAAAGAGATAACAACAAATCAATCAATACAAATTACTTTTTCGGCTTTACGCCAACCCTTAGGAGTAGGAGTAGTATAGATCTCGGTGAGTTCTTCAACAAGTAGGGCTGCATCGGTCTAGCCAACATCCGGCTTGTCTGTAAGTACCATCATGGCTTATACTTTTGTTTGTACGGCTGCATCGGTTAAGTTCGACCTCCACTGCGAACTCTAGTATAAGCTAATTATCGACTCTTATCTAGTTCAAGTACGGCTGTATTGGTTAAGTTTGACCTCCACTACTCGAATTAGATTCAGGTTAAGTTATCGGCTCTACCTAAGGGTGGCATCCTTCGGGTAGATTCATTAAGTTACTCGATCTTGCTGATGTTCTCATTGTTATTAGTTTTCAGCAACATCAACCTGCCTGGTCAAGATTGATCTAGATCAGCCTCATATCCTTTTAGTCCGTCGTTTGCTTTGTTACAACACGATGTTTCTTACTTTGAGCGACGGGTTATGTTTCATCGGCTGTTCTACTTTGATCTTGATTGTGCATAGTACATGGTTAAGGCATGTCTGATCTTGAGGAGGTTTGCTGGCTAGTTAAATCTGGTCTATAGTTTGCTATTATGGCTGTAATGATCCGGTCGATCCCCACTGATGGCACTTTAGATCAGAGGATGCTAGTTGGTAGATTTGTTTTTTGATCAGGCGTGACCTTGACTGTTTGCTATGCCTGCATCGGCTAAATAGCCAATCGACCGCACTTTAACGCCTACAGTGTGTTTCCATGATTCTATTAAATGTGAATAGATCTGTTTACTTCGAAGGTTTGATTTGTTATCTTTATCACAGCTGCCATCGATCCGGTCGAACCCCATTGTTAGCGATAGCAGGTTAAGTCTAATGAGTTCATAGATTTGTCCATGTTAAATAGTCGATTATTTACATGTTGTAGTCTCTTTTCCACCTAAATCGGCTATTTCAGCCGATCCGCTTAAGCTTTCACACATATAGCATGTCTTTCGAAAAACCTATCAATGTATAGATGGTTTTACAGATTCTTCGGTTTTAGTTTGTTATTATCATCATTGCTGCCATCAATCCAGTCGAACCACATTGTTGATAGTAACAGATTAGATTCAGAGTGTTTGTAGATCCATTTGCACTAGACAGTCGATTTGTTCGCATGTTATATCCTTTCTCGTTAGATTCATCGGCTCAATGCTTTACACTGGTAATATCTACCTAGCTGATGATTTTACTTACATCAGCGTGCATTGCACCTGTCAATATAAAATCAATCGCTACCAACAAGCTTTACAGTCCGTAACAGCCAATTTCTGTGCGTATCGGCTATTTAGTCAATTTTCCCGTCTGGCTGCTCCCGAGGTGACACACTTGAAACTGTCTGGCAAAACTGGCTTGTTCCACCTTAAATTACTGATAAAATTTCTCTCCTTATCAATTGTAGGTCAAATTGACTAGCACGCCTTGGGAGGAATTCACAGGATCAGCTAACCCTACGGTGAAGCCAAGCAGATCTCCAGCCTTGCTCCATCAAGTAGATCCTTCTGGCTTGCTGTGTGCCAGGCGCATCGACACGTTTTTTGCGCCAACAGGTGCAATAGCTTCATCAGGTATGCAGAGGCATCTTTTTAACTGAGAAACATAGAAGACATTGAATATTGTACTCATCTCTGGAGGAAGTTGTAACTTGTAGGCGACATTTCCCTTCCGTTCAATAATTTGGTACGGCCCTACATATCTAGGCGCAAGCTTCCTTTTCACTCCGAATCTCTACACTCCCTTCATGGGTGAAACTTTTAAGTACACATAGTCTCCCACTTCAAAGGTTAGTGGTCTTCTTTTATTAGCATAACTCTTTTGTCTAGACTGAGCTGCTCTCCTATGCTGTTGAATGATGCGTACTTGCTCTTCCGCTTCGGTGACAAAATCTATGCCATAATATCTTCTTTCTCTAGGCTCAATCCAATTCAAGGGAGTTCTACATTTTCGACCGTACAAGGCTTCAAAAGGAGCCATCTTGATGCTCTCTTGATAATTGTTGTTATAGGAAAACTTGGCTAAAGGTAGCCATTTCTCCCATGAACCCTTGGAGGATATAACACAAGCTCTCAGCATGTCTTCTAAGATTTGATTCACTCGCTCAGTCTATCCGGAGGTCTGAGGGTGATAAGCTGAGCCTCGCACAAGTTTGGTCCCTAACTGCTTGTGCAAGTGCTCCCAAAATCGAGCAGTGAATTGAGAGCCTCTATCTGATACAATGGTTCTTGGCACCCCATGCAAGCGTACTATCTAATCTATGTAGATTTCTGTATACTAATGCAGTCGATAGTTGGTTCTCATAGGAATGAAGTGCGCGGACTTGGTCAGGCGGTCTACAATTACCCATATTGAGTGAAAACCCTTCTGAGTAGTCAGGAGTCCAACAATAAAATCCATGCTGATTTCCTCCCACTTCCATCCTAGAATAGATAAAGGTTGCAGTAATCCAGCGGATTTCAAATGAACGGCCTTGACTCTACTGCAATTATCACACCTAGTGACATGGGCGGTGATCTCTTTCTTCATCTTGGTCCACCAAAAATGGGTCTTCAAGTCTTGGTACATCTTGGTACTGCCCGGATGGATAGACAACTTGGATGAATGTGCCTCATCTAGAATTTGATTTCTAAGTTCTCGATCTTTTGGTACCACTAGTCGGTCCTCAAACCATAGCACACCTCTTTCATCCAACCTAAAATGTTTGGTTTCCTGTTCTTTCATCTTTCTCTTAATGTGAAATACACCTACATCTGTCTTCTATAGCTCGATGATTTTGCTTTCAAGTGAACAACTGACAGTGATATTGTGTAGCACCACAGGATGTAACAGATTAAACCCATCCTCCAACATAGAATTGTAATGATACTTCTGGCTCAAGGCATCTGCTACAACATTAGCTTTTCCTGGATGGTAGTGCACTTCCAAATTATAGTCCTTGATTAGCTCTAACCGTCTACATTGTCTCATGTTCAGCTCAGGTTGAGTAAAGATGTATTTGAGACTCTTGTGATCAGTGTATATGTGACATACGTTTCCCAACAAGTAATGTCTCCATATCTTCAAGGTGTGAACAACTGCTACAAGCTCCAAATCATGTGTAGGGTAGTTGACTTCATGCTTTTGCAATTGTCGGGAAGCATAGTCAATAACTCAACCTTCTTGCATGAGCACACACCCCAAACCTGTACCTGATGCATCACAAAACACATCAAAAGGCTTTTCAATGTTGGCTTGTGCTAAAACAGGAGCTGTAGTTAATAAGGTCTGTAAGGTGTGAAAAGTAGCTTCACACTCTGGTGTCCAATTAAACTTCTCATCCTTCTAGAGTAGTCTGATCATGGGCTTAGCTATCTTGGCAAAATCTAGAATGAAATGACGATAGTAGCCTGCTAGCCCTAAAAACTTTGAACTTCATGAACCGAAGTTGGGGCCTTCCAATCCATGACCTCTTGTACTTTAGTTGGATCTATAGATATTCCATCTTCAGATAAGATGTGACCTAAGAAAGGTACTTTCTTCAACTAGAATTCACATTTGCTAAATTTGGCATATAATTTATGTTCCCTCAATCTAGACAAAACAACTTTCAGATGCTCTACATGATCTGCCTCATTCTCTGAGTAAATCAAGATATCATCGATAAACACAACCATGAACTTGTTGAGCTTAGGCATGAATACCAAATTCATCAAATACATGAAGTAGGCCGGAGCATTTGTCAGTCCAAAAGACATGACCAAATACTCATATAGGTCATACCTAGTGGAGAAAGCTATTTTAGGTACATCCTCTAGCCTGATCTTAATCTGATGATAGTCTGACATCAAGTCAATCTTAGAGAATACCTTTGCTTTTGCTAGTTGATCGAACAGGATATCGATGTGAGGCAAAGGATACTTATTTTTAATGGTCATAGCATTAAGCGCCCTATAATCCACACACATTCTCAAGGATTTGTTCTTCTTCTTTACAAATAAAGCTAGACATCCCCATGGAGACAAACTAGGTCGAATGAGACCTTTGTCCAATAGTTCCTGTAGCTGAATTTTAAGTTCGGCTAACTCATTTGGTGGCATCCTATAGGGTCTTCTTGAGATAGGTGTTGTACCAGGCACTAACTCGATCTTAAATTCCACATCCCTATTAGGCAGTGAACCCAGCAACTCATCTAGAAATACATCAGGAAATTCACAGACTACTAGAATATCACATAGGGTAGTGGCTTGAATAGCACAAGACAAGTTCTGAAGATCAAAACTCAGGGGAAGTGGTACTAGAAAAGCATTACTCCCCTTTGGTTCTCTCAACATAATTGTTTTAGCTTAACCTTGTATCATTATTCTTTTATCTTTTATCTTTTACTTTTCTTTCCTTTTCATTATGGATTTTGAATCCACTCCTATCCATCAATATGCTGCACCTATGAGCACACGCCTAGAGCCACTAGAATCTACAATGCCTATCCTAACATCTAGCTATGAGCTACGCCCGTGTTTAATCAACATGGTCCGAGATCAATGCTTTTCGGATGAAGATGATGAAAATCCTTATTCCCACCTAAATGAGTTTGAGTAGACCTATGCATGCTTGCGCATTGAGGGCATGTCAGACAAAACCTTATGATGGAAGCTTTTTCCATTCTCTTTGACGGGAAGAGCTAAACATTGGTATAAGCAAACCATAGGGAGTAGGCAAGGAGATTGGGAAGCTTTGTGCTCTAGCTTTTGCTTGCATTTCTTTCCCATCTCTAGAGTAGTCAGCCTTCGTTCAGAGGTTGTAACTTTTGAACAAAAAGAAAAAAGAATCTCTAGGCACATCATGGGAATGTTTTAATGCTCTCATTAATACTGGCCCTGACCTTGCAATCCAAGACCCCATTCTTCTTCAACACTTTTATATGGGTCTTGATAGGAAAACCTCTAAGTTTCTTGACACAGCCTTAGGAGGATCGTTCTTGCATATCTCCACCAATTCGGGGAGAAGCATTTTATTAAAACCTTCAAGAGCACCCCTAAAGAAGTAGAAGAGAAGCCGCTAGAGAAGGAATCCTAGATAGCTAAACTAGAATCTCTACCTAGCCCATCACAAACTTCAGCTATCCCAAATCCTGAACCATCGGAAAAGGAGGAAAATCCAATTTTGGATTTTATGCTTGAATTCGAGGATGAAATTTTTGCTGAATACGGAAATACCTTGAATTATTATACTATGAGGAGACCCCAGAAGCCTAGGAAATCATCATTCCATGTTGAAACTTTTGACCCTTGTGAGGAAACTTTGCTTAAAAAGACCATGAAAGAGCTAGTGTCCATTATAAGCAATGAATGGTTAGAAGAATCAGAGCTTTCCTCTGATGTGATTCGTCTAGACTCAACTTTTATTTCCATTTGTTGTCAAATTGACAAAACTCCTTTTGATGCTCTTTATAATCCAGTTATGGGTGTTAATATCATGTCTACATCTTTTGCTCGTGATTTATTGAAACACATGCCATTAACCCCCAACAACAAAATTGTTGAAAAGTCTTTCAGGACACATTCTCCCAAGTTTGGGAATACCTTATGTGCTCCCTATCTAGGTAAAAGGAAACATGGTTCATTTGAGCTTTTATATCTTTGATATCATGGAGTTCGACCTGTTGATAGGACAACCAATAGAAAGATTCATTCAAGACGGACAAACAGGGAAATTGAAAATTAGCCTCAGGAAAAACTTCAAACTTTCTTACCCATTACTCATTCTCTAAATGCTGAGACTAAGCCAATTCCTGAGCAAGACCCAATGGAAGAGGTTAAGGTCGCATCTCTTGATGATCTGATCGAACCCAACCTTGAAGATGATGCCCAGTTCTTCATCGAGGAGGAAGATGAAAATCCCATAGAACCTGAACCTTTAGATGAATTGCTAGAACCACCTAAGCCCACCATTGAGCTTAAGCCAATGCCTTTTGGTCTTCGATATGCTCTTTTCAATAATGATCAGGATTCTCCTGTGATCATAAGTGATAAACTCTCTCAGGAAGATCCCTTCGCTTGATAACTAAAAAGGTGAGTGGGTAAGCCCTGTTCAAGTTATGACTAAAAATGGAGGTATGGCTATTGTTAAAAATGAAAAGAATGAATTAATCCCCCAAAGAACCGTCATAGGATGGCAGATGTGTATTGATTACCGGAAACTTAACAAGGCCACAAAGAAAGATCATTTTCCGTTGCCCTTCATTGATGAAATGTTGGAGCGACTGGCAAATCACTCTTTCTTCTATTTCCTTGATGGGTATTTAGGTTATCACCAGATACCGATCCATCCTGATGACGAAAGCAAAACCACCTTTACATGTCCATATGAAACTTATGCTTACCGTAGAATGTCTTTTGGATTATGTAATGCTCTGGCTTCTTTCCAAAGATGCATGATGTCAATATTTTCTTATATGGTTGAAGAAATCATGGAAGCTTTCATGGATGATTTTTCTATTTATGGAAAAAATTATGATTGTCTTGAAAATTTAGACAAGGTTTTGCAAAGATGTGAAGAAAAGCACTTAATCCTTAATTGGGAAAAATGTCATTTCATACTTAGAGAAGGCATAGTGCTTGGACACTTGGTGTTTGAATGAGGGATTGAGGTAGATGGAGCTAAAATTGAAGTAATTGAACTATTATCTCCTCCCGTAAATATCAGAGGGATCCGTAGTTTTCTTGGTCATGCGGGGTTTTACCGTTGCTTCATAAATGATTTTTCACATATTGCTAGACCACTTACAAATCTTTTGGCCAAGGATGTTCCCTTTGAATTTGATGATGTATGCTGAAAATCTTTTGAAATTCTTAAGAAAGCACTCATCTCTGCACCAATCATCCAACCCCCTGATTGGTTGCCACCTTTTGAAATTATGTGTGATGCTTGTGATTATGTTGTGGGGTAGTTTTGGGTCATACAAAAGATAAGAAGCATCCACTACTATAGATTGACTTGCGCCGTCGGTTGGAACGAGAGCGAGTCCTCCAAGGACTAAACCCGGTAGTTCAGACTTCTACCACCGATGGGTTAATGATAGATGCGGCAGTAGTATTGAGGTTGCATTTCCTCCGTCGCATGAAAAGCTAGCCCGACTAGGATACGCATTTTGCCCACTGGCCCTAAAGTAGCGTTTGGTCAACCAGCGGTAAATTCAGCGTGAGTGTTGAATTACCTCAACTTCCAAGGGCATCAAATCACTATTACTTCCACCGCCTGAAGCCTAAGAGCCACGTACCCACTGCTCCACATATACTTCAGGTCCGGTGCCCTCTAAAACGACCCCTCTTGTTCATCCATCACCCCTTCACTTCCAATCTACAAAGAAAATGTTGGACAGCCCCATCAAGTTTCCAAGCAGCCTATCATCCAGCGAGGATGAATTGCCTTCCCACAACTCCTTCGAGGAGAACGTCTTGTCCGACGATGGGATGTTTGATTATAGTCCTCCGTGGAGCTCCAAGAAGGAGGACCCGGAGGAAGAGGACAAGGACGACGCCAAAGATGACAACGACGATGACTCCAACTCTGACTCTGACTTCACCTCACCTCCTCCCAAGCGAGCGTGGATTAAGTAGTTTATAGTTAGTATAAGTAGTTTTAATAGTTTAGGTTAGTTATTATGCTTTTAGACGAGTACAATCATATACTCATCCAAATTGTATCTATATGTTAGATATATATAATCAATCAATGAAAAAAATTCTATTCGCGCAGATTTGATCTCTTCAATGCCACCTTTTTTATATGCAATGCAAAGCAAGTTCTTTCCAATACTACTTCCAAATGCCAGTGCACAGATTTGATCTCTTGATGAATGTTTTTTAATTTTTATGCATATTTGTGAATGAAAAGGAAAAACAACTATCATGTATGGTTGCGGTTGTTTCTAGGAGCATCTAAAAGCAGTTTAACCGCTGACAATCGCCATATTGTAGCGTTGGATTAGCGTGGCAATGGTCGGCTTAATACATACATTGTTTAACTTATCCCGTGTCGTCCGTCCTCGCTGCCGCTCAATCTGGACCATCTGTTTGGCAACAAACCTAGAAGCGCCTAGCCCATTCCCAACTCCCCTCGGGTCCTGTCGGCGCCTTGGTGGCGGTTCGACCAACTAAAAAACCCTACTTCTGACTAGGGGTCAATGCGAGCAACCTTGCATTTTGGTAGCTAGGGGTGGCACCAGGGCCCTAGATGATGTTGTTTGCTACTTGGGGACAGAGCATTCACCTGGACCGACTGTTGTTTATTGAAGCCGCTGTTCATCACCTTCTCGGACCACAAAATTTGACAAGAATCGTTCAAGACCCTGTTTGTGGAGAGATTTTTGTGCTTTGTAGGACTGCACAGGAAGTAGATGTAACACCCTTGGTGTTACACTGTAAATCATTTACTAAAACATGTCATGAGCATCATGTTTATGTGTTAATGCATGTAATAAAGAGTGTAGATCAATTTCCATAACTCAAAACGATCAACGAAAATGCGAAACGAAAGTTAATTCAATAGTCATGTTATATCACTTAGGGTTTAAAACCAATTTTTATTAAGCAAAAATGCTATAGAACATGTATGTGATACTTAAATAAGGTTTGAAGTGCAAACTTTGTAGATGACAATGAAATACTTGTGGTCGAAAAATGATATTGCTAGCTAATATTTCCACTAGCTTAGAAATTGTAATTGGAAATCAAATTCAGCTCTAACACTTAGAAATTTTCAAGTCTGCCGACAGTTAGACACTGCTATGTTTGGCAATTTGTTGTGTGAGATTGGGTTAAGCAATAGGGTAGTATTATGGCTTGTTTTTGTAGTCTAATATACCCTCTATGGTATAGCAAAAGTGGTTTGAGGATTGGATCAACGATTTAGTCGTGGTCGATGCTTTAAAATTCATGCACAACACTTGCTTCGGTTGCCTGGCCGAGTGTGCACGGTCACCATCATGCGGTGCCTCGGTGTCACTGGGCTCAGACGCGTGCTCGCACACTGCCATGCGTGGTCGACCGCAACTGCCCCGTCCTGGCCGGCCACTGCTGGTCGTCTGGCCTTGTCATGCAGTGCCACCGCGCCCGTCGCTCACCTGCCTCTTCGTCATCCCGCGCAGTCAGCCATGCTGCGCTACTGCCACTGCAGTCATGCCACCTGGGCTTTGCCGAGGCCAGCCGTGCCCGCCTCTAGCTTGGCTAGGTCTCAGCTACCGCTGGCCCCACCATGCGGAACCGCTACTGCTACTGCCAACTGCCCTGCACGCGCCACATTGGAGCCGCTTCCGGCGCCATTCACTCGCCGTCACGTCCACATTGCCACCTGCCTCACGTCATGACACTACTGCTACTGACACCACTACGATGATGTACTATTGTCGCTTGCCTTGTCCTAGTTCACATGTGGGCTGCCCCACGCCGTCATCCTGCCTTAATGGCGCTACGGCTGCGCATGCCACGCCCCTACCTGCCTCCGCGTGCGCGCACATGGTTTGGCCGTAGTGTCATGTAGCGGGTGCATAGACGCCGCCTTAAGTCTAGTCGGCCATGTCCTGCCAAGGCATGGAGGAGCTGAACCCACTACCGTGCCCCGTCTCTCTCTCCTTCTGCTTTCTGCCGTCGTCTTGTCGCATCACGGTGAAGCCAGAGAGCGAGCACCTCTCATCAATTCCTCGTGCTCGCATCTCTGCCTTCATGCCCCATCTCCAACCGACCCCACCTCGCCTTAACTCGCATCATGCTGAGCTCTAATTTTGGAATCTTGCCATGGCCATGCCTTTGCGGTCCGTCGTTCACCTCGCCGTGCGCACGCTGCCAGCCTCGCTCGGGTCGTCTCTGGCTAAGCTGGCTTCTTGGTAAGGTCAATGGTGAGTTGTCATTGCTCACCCGCTACCCTACTGCCTTGATTATTGATGTGGCTCATCTAAATGCCATCGCCATTGCCACAGGATGTCCGCCATCGTGGAGAGGTCCTTCTATGGCATCCTAGCTCGTGCAACCACCGCCCATCGTCTCGCATTGAACCCTAGGTGAGCATCGGCCTCGTAGCTAGGTCAGTGGGGGTCCCGTGTGGCCGATGTAGGTGCTAGTGCCACTGCTCACCACGCCAGAGCGCGTAGGGATGGCCGAGGGCCTCACCGTTGTAAAGAGGAGAAAGGTCTGATGGTTCTTTTTCATAAGTGTTGTCTCTAGGAATAGTAACGTGGACTGCGGGTTGTTTTCCTCATAGTCTAGGGGCATTTTTGCATATGTGCCAGCACGCGCAGGCCTCCTCGCTGTAGGACGTGCCTCGCCTGTGGGCCGCTGCGCGCTCGCGTGCGCGCGTTGCACCGCATGAGCCGAAATCAGTTTAGATTTTTCATGGAAAATAGAAATAGATTTTCATTTGTAATTCTGAGCTGAACTTTGGTAAATTATATAAAATCATGTAGGTATCCAAAAATTGTGAAACTAATTTTGTTAAGTTCTTAAAATTGTGCTCTATCTGTTGGTGTATTTAGTTCATATATATATATATTTTTTATACTAGGAACTATTAAATCATTTGAGAGTGCTTAATGTTATTAAGTTAATTATTGTAGGAATTTTTGTGGCAAAATGGTGATAGCTTTAACTATGAAAATTTTACAGTAGCTTCATGGTATTATTAGGTGCTCATGGTAATTTTTGTAGCCTAAGAATAGGTTGATAAATAGGGTAGCTAAGTACTCCTTGTTTTAGTATATATGAAATCGTAAATAAAGTAAGAAATGCATTTTTGGTTGCTAAAATAATACTTGAATGTTTCATACCTATTTAGTGGAAAGGATGGGTAGCTTAGCATCTTAGTCATTAGAGTTAGCTTAGTAGCTTGGTAGATGTATTGTTATTTTAAGAGGTGTTGTTGCTAAAATGCTAAGTGTTGCATCATCATTACATGCATGTAGAGATCGCGTTGGTGGAGTTCGTGACCACTAGAGAGCAAGAATATGAGGAGGTGATTGAGGAGTATGAGGAGGAGGTCTTCATATAGGAGGAAGCCTCAGAGCCACCGACGACTGACATAGCTAACTACCCTCTTGCCCGAGGCAAGCCCCGGTGCATAACCCTTATTTTGAATAAGCACTGAATATATATATCTGTGATGTGCATTTACATTACAGGCATTTTATGGAAACCACCTGCATAAATATATTTGTCCTATGAGTCCTACTAGTACAGGTGCGAGTAGCTGCTATGCGTAGGATTTTCGGTAGCGTGAGTAACCTGTCGTTACTCACAATAGGTGATTATTATTATCACTCTTATGATAAAATAGTGAAAGGAAAATGGAGACCGGGTAGGGATATGGTATGGGTATTGGTGGGTGTAAGAGGTTGTGTCCTGCGGCCAACGGGGCATAGCTTGGTTACACTATTTTCCCTATCCGTGTCGGTTAAGGACCGGCCGTTGCATTGGGTTCTAGTCAAGTCACAGACTTATTATCCTCAGCACATACTTGTTTATGGGAGCAGGGAAGACATGTTGCTCTCTTGTGATGGGTTACGGCTCTTTCCGAACCGACTGATTGGAGGTGGCGATGGTGGAGGTCTAAACACCACACTGAGTCCGGGACTCTGGTGTGGGGGCTTGGAGTCCAAGTTTGGACGGGGACCTAGACCCCTTGATAGGAGAGTGGTGGGTTGGTCCTGCTTGTGCCTAGGGTACAAGCGGGCATGTGTTTTGCGGTACCTAGCTAGGCACATTGATTCGCAAATCACTGGGTAATCTAGTACGACTTGTCTACAGTCTAGCACCATAGTAAGAACTGGAAGATGAAAGATGGTGCAATGGATATATTTGCTCAACTCTTGCTTGAAAGTAGAACAGGTGCTTACATAGAATGGCTAGATAATGATCTAATCATGACTGCTAATAAGAAACATACATAAGCATTCACTACTAGTAATGCTTTTTACAAAAAGGAAATCCAGCAACCCATAAAAGCTTATCATATCCTTTGGAGTCAGGAAATTATTCCCACTAGTCAGGTAAGTCTTGCGAGTACATTGTGTTCTCAAAGTTTGTTTACCCATATTGCAGGTGTAGCTTGACGAGTAGCTGTTGTGTGGAGGATTCTTCTGGTGGGCACAGACGGATCCTTGTATCTTATCGTTAGACGTTTATTGTAAATCCGATGTTTAAATTCCACACTCTGAACTTGGTATTGTAATAATGTATTTCTAAGAACTCCTGTTGTATGAAATAGACTAAGTATTGTAAACTCATTCTCATTATTAGATCCTAGAGGAAAAACATGGATTATTCGAGTTCTCCCTTGAGGTGTGCTCGACGGAATCCATCCGATGTAGCTTGCTTTCGGGGTGCTTAGTGTCTGATGGAAGACGAGCGCCTCTGAAAGTGTGTTATTTCAGGCAGTTCTGCCATAGTTGACATACTTTATAGATACAATGTGTCTGTGGATGGAGATGTTGTCATCTTCGCTACCATTCACTACCTCTGGCTTTCGGGACAGCATCAACCAATTGAGTACCTTAGCAACTGCCTCCCATCTGACATTAAGTCTTAGAATTTGTGAAAATTTTATGTTAATGAAGTTTATATATATTGATGAAACCTCTGGATTATTATGTATGAGTACTGCATAATCGTTGAACTATTACTTCGGTTGAACTATTAATTTAATCAGTTGGTCTTGATTGTGGTCCACGTGTACACCTCTATGTAAGCACATAAGATCCAAAACAGACCTTCTTCTACAGGCGGATAGTACCCTAAACCGGCGGTGACACAACATTTCATGTTGGTGGGAGTGCGAGGGTTTTGAAGGACATTTTGGCACCTTGGCAGGAGGCAAAAGCATAGACAAAAGACCTAGGCCAACCTCTTGACTCAGAGTGTGCAACACTTTGAACCCTGACTGCTCCATGGCTGCATCTAGCTCCAACTCCTCCTAGTGGTCGTCACCATCCCAGGGCCCTATCGTGAGAAGAACATCGGCTTCCAGTAGACGAGGCTACAACGAGAGGGGGCCGCCCATCTCGTGTCATGTCGAGAACCACCCCTACGCATACCAGCCACCACTTTGTGTCACTACAGCTTCAAGACGCATCTGTGGATTTCGTGGAGAGATGGAAACCCAGGACATCGGTACCATAGATGCTGTAGGGCAAATAATGTAACTCAATTTCTTTCTTGCTCATTCTGTTTTCGCAATGCGAATGTTGAAATCCCGCTGTACTTATGGTAATTTGGTTTTTTCGTAGCCCGACTTAGATTGCGTGTTCTTTAAGTGGCATGATCCCCCATATGAAAAATTTTTGTGGACTTTGATTTTGGATTTACGTAACAAGATTTGAGAGCTAAAGGCGGAGGCCAATGTTATAACAAATGAAGAACATCTACAGCATGAGGAAGAGATTATGCGATAGATTGAAGAAATGGCTAGGGTTCTAACGAAGATGATGGAAGATTTTGTACCTTTGAGAAAGAAATGTGCTTCCTGTTCTTCTTTCACCTATTTTGTACTTACCTTAGTTCTTGGCATGTTCATTGGCAAGTTGCTTAGTTCACCATAGTAGATTCAAGTATCAATTTATGATGTATCGGATTGAAATCTATCACTTTTGTACAACTATTGTTAAACTAAATGCAAGGTGATTATCTAGGTGTTCAATTTATTGAAATGTAAATGCTAGTACATCCAAGTATCAATTGATGTGTCAGACTACAATCTATCATTATTATACAACTATTGTTGAACTAAATGCAAGGTGATTAACAAGGTGTTTAATTTATTGAACTATAAATGATAGTAGATCCAAGTATCAATTGATGTGTTGGAGGCATCCTACTTCCCTAGACACTGGACTCTAGTACTAGGGCAACCAATTTATTGAACTGTATATACACTCCTATGGTCCTACCACGCCTTCCTCCCATCCATTCCCCACTCTACTCCCTTGCTCTGCTTTACCCTGCTAGCGTCGAACGAAAGGTAGCCTCTCGCGTGCTCACTGCTCCTTCACCTCCAACCTTGCCGGTGCACAAATCTTCAGCGCGCTGTCCCTGCTTCTCTACTCTATCCGGATATAAGGTAACTGCATTGAATCTGCTCCTTCACTGGATCTATATTCCTTTGTATTGCTCTCTCATGCTCTCTGCTCCTTCACCTCCAACCTAGCTACAATAATTTTATTGGATCTGTAGATGAAAATCCATCCTCTTGTTCTAGAGTTTGTGGCCTTGTATATTCGTGAGGTGCAGCTTGTGAGCCTTATTGTCCTCAGTATTGGTTCACTGAATTAGTGCTTTGTGAACAAAGTCGACGGGCTAAATGAAAGTGTACCAATGGAAGTGGACATGGTTGTAGTGGTCAAGGCTCGGGATGACATGGAGATTGACAACGATCTCGTGGAGGTCGACAATGATCTGTAGGATATTATGGAGATTCATAATGATCCCATGGAGGTTGACTAGGATCTGCATGGAGAATGATTAATTATGCAACCAATGATGTACATATAAAGGCCTTTTAACTTTTGCATAGTGTCGGCCTAATTAGTATCTTCATTTTAGCTTTCGGCATGCTTGTTAGCTTGGTAGTGTCCACCTACTTATTCGGTATGAATGTATGGAACACAAGTTGGATTCCTTTCAATCCAAGAGTACTAGCATTGTGCTTTCCTTATGTTTTCTAAGTGCATGTTTTGGCCTTCGCCTCAATGTAAATATGTGTGCCTGATTATTCACCATCGAACTCAAGTTGGCTTCCTTTCAATCTGAGTACTGGAATTGTGTTTTTCTTAGTTTTCTAAGTGTGGGATTGTGTACCTTAGTGTTCATCACCGTATCATATGAAGGTCTCCGGGTGGTAATAGGACCTAGCTGCCAGTGATGGTACTGTGCATTCACCGCCACTTAGTTGCAAAATTTCCAATCCCGCGTTTGAACCCTCCCGCGTGGAACTGATGAAAGTTCGATTCCCGCATGCCGTAAAAGTTATGTAGATAGCAAGCAACATACTCCAACAGCCTCCCTAACCCCGCCCTACACCCTCCACCCCACCACCACCCTCCCTCCCCCCACACATAGCTTTTCTTTTCCTCATTGCTGTTGTTCGTCATCGCCACTCCTGCTCATCAGCACTGCTCAGCCCTTCCTCCACGCCGGTGCACATCGCTGGATTGCCCGCACAGATCCATCGGTGAACGAGCTGCTGCTATCATCGGCGTTGCCACTCGTGCTCTCCGCCGCCAGATCCAAGGGCAAGTGTAATAAGGACTTACTTGCATCACCGTCCTTTCTCCTCGAAACTCATCTCCTTACTAATGTTTATTGATGCAATTCCACGGTAGGGCGGCTGCATCTCTTTGGCTGCTGGTGTCCTTCTAGATGAAGGAGGCCTCCAACATGAGGAACGCAGTGGACAACCTCTCAAATGATGTGCTTGCTGACATCTTCTGCTACCTCCATGCCCGGTCCTTGTGCTACTACAAGTGCCTCTGTAGCTCCTAGAGGCGTGTCATCTCTGACTCCTATCAATGTAAGAAGCTTTCACAGAATGTCGTCAGCTTCTTCTATGGCAGCTGGTGGAAGGGCAATTGCCACTTCAGCAGCATCACTGGTGAACGGCCCTCCTTGTCCTTCTTGCCCTTCCCCCTTTAAAAAGTCATAGCCTCAGATTGTTGCAGCGGCCTCATCCTTTGCTGGTGTGCTGGGCCTGATGGATTACGTCGCTATGTTGTCTACAATCTGGCGACCGACAAATGGCATGTACTGCCGCATAGCATATGTTCTGTTGGTCATGCTCACTTAGGTTTGAACCCAATGTCCCCACACTTCCATGTGATTGAATTTGTTGAGGTGGAGGGTGTGAGCGTAGGTGTGGAGATCTACTCATCTAAAACTGCAGCATGGATCTTTAAGGATTCTGAATGGGGTGAGGGTAGTATTGTTCTATGTTCAAAATCAAGAAGTGTTTTTCTTAATGGTTTTATGCACATGGTTGAGTACTCTGTAATAGTTGCTATGGATATGGAGGGAAAGACATGGAGGACAATTCGTAAACCAGGTAGTGCTAAAATGTCCATCCCTCAAGCTTAAGGTCACCTGTGTGTGTGCTGTGCTGTGCTGATTTTCGCAATAGGTCTTGGCTTTTAGTGTGGATACTTGAAGACTATGGTATTCATAACTAGATTTTGAAGCATGTTGTGGACACGGAGGAACTGTTTAGATGCATGAATATTAAAGTTGGTTCTGAGCTTTGTGATGTGGAGTATAGAGTGATTACCGTTCACCCATAATGGAATTTCATTTTCCTTGTTGGGAAGGATAGAACATTGATTGCATATGACATGGACCGCAGAAAGGTTCATGTCATCCATGCCCGTGTCATCCGCTTTTGTAGATCAAGAGGGTGTTTCCATATGAACAGGCCTTGCCATCTTCCTTATGTTCCCTTGTTCATGGAGTCTTTAGCAGAGCAGTAAAAGGTGCATTTCATGTATTTCGTCATCACGACAGTCTTTGTTCAGGTAGGGAGTTGTTTTCATTCAATGTATAAGCCAATTTTGGCTTGTTAACTAAAGGAATGGTATGCTCAATATTATTAATTCTACAGCTTTGTTCAGGTTGTGGATCAGAGATGAATACGAGGGGTTCCATGGTGTATTGGCTACCAATCCGAAGGATGCACTAATTATATTCATTTTGGCTTGCAAGCAGGAGTGCCACATAGAAGGAGCACAACTACATCATTTCATTATGTAAGTCTATATAGATCAGTACCTATTGTATGCTCTATGTACCGCTTGTGTTAGAACATCAGTTGAGAAAGATGTTATGGTAGCATCCATTGTTATTGTAAAAAGTACTCTTGTTTGTGAACATGATTTATGGATGTAATGATTATATATCTGTATGCTTTGTGTTCATGAAGCTATTAAGGGCCTAGTTGAATTAGTAACTATTGTGAATCTGGATGAAATCCTATCACCGTCGCTATACGTATGATGCGGCAGGGATCAAAAGTATATCACCGCCGAATCCTTTAGTAACCCGACACCGACTAAATGATCATCAAAGGCGGATCATGGTGTAATGCGACGATGACCATGACCTTTGTACTGGCGGATCATACGGTGAAGCGACAGTGGTGTTAACCTCTACACAGGCGTCTCGGCCATCGAACCGACAATGAACCCACACTGCTGATAGTTAGGTCAAAGTACAAGGCAACGGTGCTGGTGACCACTACACAGGCATTTGATGTGCCCACATGATGGTTTTGATAGCCTCAACACAGTTGGATCATTTGCCAATGCGGCGGTGTTAGTGTACATCCACAGCCGAGTCATGCTCCAATGCGACTGAAGTAAGGACCTAATCACAGACAAATCATAAGCCAATCGGTGGTGTTAGTGTACACCACAGTCGATCCCAAATGCCGATGGTGAAGGCTATGACCATCGCTATCGATAGCTTACTGCCGAGGCTGAAATTGGACTGCGATGTGGGTTACGACACGGTTGTGAAAGGTGCGAGTGTAGTAGTGATCATGCAATTGCTTATGCTAGCAAAACTCTGATAGAATCTCAACTTAATTATGCAACAATGGAAAAAGAACTCCTAGCTATTGTTTTTGCTATTGACAAGTTTAGATCTTACTTAGTAGGAGCTAAGGTGATTGTTTACACTGATCATGCTACTTTGAAATACATGCTCACTAAGAACGATGCTAAACCATGACTTATAAGAAGGATTATGTTACTCCAAGAATTTGACTTAGAAATAAAAGATAAAAAGGGAGTAGAAAATTCTATTGCCGATCACTTGTCCAGAATGTAGTTTGAAAATTCACAGGAATTACCCATCGATGATTCGCTTTAGGACGACATGCTCTTCAAGATCATGAAATCCGACCCCTAGTACACAAATATTGTCAATTTTATGGTTGCAGATTATGTACCACCAAGGGAGAATAAAAGGAAGCTCATCTATGAAAGTCATCTCCACATATGGGATGAGACATACCTCTTCAGAGTTTGCTTTGATGGCCAACACAGAAGGTGTGTACCGGCAGAAGAAGACATCAAGATCATTGAGCGATGCCACTCATCACCATATGGAGGGCATTATGGTGCATTCCGCACTCATTCAAAGATCTGGCAAAGTGGATTCTTTTGGGCAACCATGTATGAAGACACGAGGGACTTCATCTAGAGGTGTGGAGCATGTTAGAGGTACAAGAATATCAACTCAAGAGATGCCATGCCACTCACTAACAACCTCCAGATCGAGCTCTTCGATGCCTGGGGAATTGACTACATGGGACCATTTCCAAAGTCAAGGAACAATGAGAACATCTTGGTGGCAGTTGACTATGTCACCAAGTGGGTTGAAGCCATGCCATGTAAAGTTGTTGATGCAATGAACTCCAATAAGATGTTTGAAGAAATAATATTTCCATGTTTCAGAGTTTTGAGAATGGTGATTAGTGATGGAGGCACTCACTTCATTAATAAGAACTTTCGCAAGTACTTGTCAAAACATGGGATCTATCACAACATCGCAACTCCATACCACCCTCAGACAAGTGGCCAAGCAGAAACATCGAACAAACAAATCAAGAACATTCTACAGAAGACGGTCAATGAGATGGGAACTGCATGGAAGGATAGACTACCCGATGCATTATGGGCTTACAGAATGGTCTATAAAACACCACTTGGGATGTCACCATACCAACTCATCTATAGGAAGACCTATCATCTACCTGTTGAGCTAGAATTCAAGGCTCACTAGGCCATCAACCGTTGGAATATGGACTTGGAAGCTGTAGGAACTAGGAGGAAGATGCAACTCTCTGAGCTCGATGAATGGCGTGAAAAAGCATATCACAACACCAAGATATACAAGGAGAGAACAAAGAGATGGCACGATAAGAGAATTAAGGAGTTCACCCCAGGAGATAAGGTATTACTTTTTAATTCCAGGGTAAAATTATTTGAGCATGGAAAACTTTGGAGCAAATAGGAAGGACCATTCAAGGTTATAAGCACTTCGTCACATAGAGCAGTAACACTTCATAATGATGGAGGTACGTTATTCAAGGTAAATGGCATCGTCTCAAGATCTTTCTAGAACCTGGAAAACCACCTGAAGATTTGGATGAGGTAGATTTTTTTATTTTGCCATAGAATCTTATCTCCGCCCTCCTAATTACGATTCGTAGCATGGTAGCATATTCTTCGAGATTAGATAAGCATAAGAAACCAACATGAGAAAGATCCCCATGAGATGGCATTCGGTGGGGCCAGCCGGCCCCACTGTTAGGCCAGCCGGCCCACTTGGCAGCCGCCTCGCCTTCGGTCAACTCTCTCATGTATTCTAGAACCTTCCCCTTTAGAATCTCATAGTTTTCCACCGCATTCATTTCTCCCTCGTTACAAGACCCTAAATGGATAGATCTTGATCCTTGTTGTAAGTTTTTCCCCCTATATAAACAAGCCTGTGCCTGCCTCCATAACCATTCCATCAAAGTCTTCCATCTCCAGCAGCACCCAAGCTCTCCTCCTCTCAAGTACTAATGGCCGAAAAAGAGATCGTTCCCTATGGAGTTGAAGATGTCATACCGCTGAGCGTCATCCCACCACGAGAGATGGCTCCCGCTCCCTCCAACTAGTCCTACTTCGCCCAAGCCATCCATCGTCCGTCCATCGCTCCGCCACCACTGTGTCTACTTCTTTGAGACAAGCCACGTCAACCTGACGCGCCGAAGCCGATCAAGGTCCCGAAGGAGATCTACCTCCTTTCTCTAAGGGCGAATGAGACGCTGACCGGGGTGAAGACCAACAAGTTTGGAGACGTCACATGCGCTAAATATAAGTCAGTCATGCCTCGCTTGACCATAGATGGTGTTCGTGCTGCTCCTAAGCAAAGTCAAGGTCGTGTCGCCGAAGGAGAAGGAGAAGAGGGAGCCACCCTCTGTCCTGGAAAATGACGAGAAATGCAAATGGCGGATCATTGCTATGTTGTAGGATAGGATCAAGACCCTCACCGAGTATACCCATGCTCTGCAGCATATGATCGATAAAGAGCACATACATCGCCTGAACCTAGAATATGAGCTTACTATCTTGAGCCTCTATGTTGTCAATTAGGACAAGTTTAAGAATTAAGAGTTAGGTTGTGGATCAATAGAGCACGTTTAAGTCAAATGTTTAGGTTGTTTGCTTAGCTCAATTGTTAGGTCAATTGTTAGGTTGGTTAAAGTTTGTGCTAGCTAGTTGAAAGTTTGTGTTTAGGTTGGATTATGTATTAAAGTGCCTTATAAATGGAATCTTGTTACTACTACCTGCTCTCTATTTCTTCTGTATATGTGTTTGTCTCCACATGTTGTGCATAAAGGTAAACAGGAAACAAGTGTGGGGGAAGCACACCGCGATAACAAAATGAGAACTGATCGCAAAAATCATGAAATTTAGAAAACAAAGGACCTAGGACCACGTGCAACGAAGCAGGCCTCGAGCAGCCCCTGGAGCAGGCCTCCAGCCTCCCTCTTGGGCCAGACGGCCCATCACTGCTCTGCCTCACCCCGAGCTTTGTCCACGGTCAGGTTTGACTCCTGTATGATCTATTTTCACATGTTTCGCTTTCTGTTTCGAACCGAATTGATAATTCTTTGATAAACAACTTTAAAACCTGAGGAAAGATTATTTCAGTCATGACTAAAGGATAGATTCACATAATACTTTTCATGGAAGTCTTGCTACTATTGGGAACTCAATATTAGGGACCCCATGTTACTTAAGTTTTTGTGGGATGAGATATAGTAGAATAATGAGAACTTGATTCTTGATGTCTTGTTATTGGAGAATTTTATTTCAAAAAATAAAAAAATAGCTACATCTCTCCTTTGTGGTAAAGCAATATCCCACCAAAGCCAAATATGATATATAGACTAGGAAAACCTTCTACATATACTACTTGCTACTGCATTGAGTTTGGTCAAACCTTGTGACCCTTGTTGAGAAACTTATCATGCTCTCAAGATCAAGATCAAGATCATGTACACTCCACATATATCTGCTGCTCCTACACTAGGGGTACGCAACAACATATTTTCCATCCACCCAAAAAAATGTTCTACTCTTACATTGGGAATAGACACAAAAATATGTTAGGATTCCACTAAATAAATGCTCCAAAGTTCTTGTAAATACCTCTCTTGAAAAGTTTCAATTGTAGAAAAAGAGGCATGGGCTATGCAAAAGTTATTCATAAAAGGAAAATAAAGTATTGGAAAAAATGGGCAAGTGTCCGAGATATTTTAAACAATGGGTACTTAGATGCCCGCCTGAAAAAAAGAGAAGAAAAAAATGAATAAGATAGCCCATGATTTCTTGCAAAAGTGTTTCCAAGTTCTAAACAAGAGAGATATGTTTCAAGGAGCATAGTAGAATTATGTTAGCCACCATATACATATCCATGCACATGAACATGTTGATCTAAGAATATGACATTTTTCTCCTCGGATCCTTGTTTTGACTTAACAATATATGCAATGCAAGTATGTTCTCATATTTATCCCTACCTGAGCTCCACATAAGCTTTTTAGAAGTTGGTAAAGAGAAGGCAAAAAAACATCAATGCCTTGGTAAGGATCCAAAAATACTACATACAATGAGTGATTTGAGAGTACCATAAAAGGAGAATGGAAACTATTGTTTTGTTTTCAAAAATCTTAAAATGTTTCTCCAATTGACTTGACTGAAGGAAGATGGTGATCTATTTCAAGTTGTTCCATTCTTCAACCGCCCAAAGTTCTATGGTAGACACTTTGAATCCTACAGAGCATGTATGACTGGGAATGGTTTTATGTTGATTACTTGTCCTAAAGTTATGTCTTAAGTAATCCATCCTTTTATCGAGGACGAGTAAAAGCCTAAGTGTGGGGGAGTTTATTGATAGTAGTTAACACCAATCACAAACCATCAATATACCTTGTATAAATGACTAAAATGGATCACCAACATTGACTTAGGGGTTTAAACTAACAATTTCCATAAGTTTTGGTGAATCTATGTTTTCAGCAGGATTTAATTAAAAACTGCCAAGGGGGCCTATTCATCAAAGGAAAACACGTTTATCCGCAGCGGGACCAATGAAGGAAGACTCTAGATGACACCAGGAGGCTCTCCACCGAAGCAGGGCCTAAGCCACTGCCGTGTGGGGCTGGCTAGCCCCACTATCAGGTTGGCCGGCCTATGGGCCCCACCTGTCATGCCCTCCTCGCTACGTCGGTTCTCTACCACCTCAAGGATCACATCTACTCCATTCTTTTAGGTCGGTTTGATCCGAGGGCCCAGGATGCTTGAAGGCCCCTATATATTCCTACCTGTACCCCCCTCCTCCATGGAGATCCTGAAACCCTAGAAACCAAAAGCTACAATTCATATCCTCTTCATCAGGATCAGAGTTAGAAATCAAGAGAGATTAGTCTAGAAAGTTAGGATCTAGTCTTATTAGAAATAGAGAGATAGAGTGTGAGGGAAGAGTTTGGAGGAAGTGTGGCCTGTCGGTACTCTCTCTACGGCTTGTACCCTAGCAGAATAAAGTTCTTCTTGAGCTTGCTTCTAAGATTTCTCTGGTAATCAACTTTTAATACAAGTAAGCATCTTGTTCATATTGTTCTTTAGGTTATCGATTGTTTTGAGTACTTTAATCCTTATAGCTCCTGGGTTAAAGTAGTATTCGTAGTGTAAGCGTGATGCTTAGACTCGGTTACTCATGGATGTATCCTACTTTCCGGATTGGTGGTAGTTCACGAGGGTGACTCTTATAGCCTCGTTGAATCCTTTGTAGTCCACCTCCCATTTATAGGCCGAGCAGGACCTTGTTACAATAGAAAACATATTTGCCTGTGTTTTCCTTAGTAATATCCCAGAATTGAATAATAGAAGACATAGCTTACCAAAGTTAGAACTAGAAGACCTTAGCAATCTGCTTTATACTCTTGTTACCTTACGTCTTGTTGCTGCTCCGGGTTAAGTTAGACTTAGTATTCTCACACATATTTCTTTGAGTTCGATATTCTAGAATATTTTTCGATGAAGTGCTACATTGATATCCGTGCACTAGCGGATTATTCTGTGTGCGTTAATATATACCAATAGCCGGCGACTCCTGATTTGTTGGAAATCAGAGTAGAGCAAGGAGGAGAAGGGGAGAGGGGAAAAGGAGGGGGAGATGGGGTGTTCCCACTCATGGCAGAGTTGGTGGGGGAGAGGGTGAGGTCAGAGCGGCACTGCTAGGCCTATTTATAGGCTGGCCATGTCGGTTCCAATGGTAAGATATTTCTCGCCCGTCGAGCTCACCCAATGGCGCGCACACGTGCCTAATCCGCTAGGTCGGTTCGCCACAATGCGGGCTTGCCCATGCGTGCGACCGAGAGAGCTTGGGCTTGCTCATGGCAGTATGGTAGGGTGTGTTCACCACCGCATGTCGAGGAAGGTGCAGTGAGGGAGAGAGAGGTAAAGGTGGGGTCGGGAAAAGATCTCACGAGCATCTCGGAGTTCTTTACTTTGCTAGGGCGAGGTGGTGGCAGCGGGGCCAGGCAGCTCGGCGTGGTGACATGGTATTTGCGTCACTAGCCCGAGGTAGAAGATGTGCCAGACGGCTGGGTCCCACACGCCAGTGAGAGAGAGAGAAGAGAGGAGGCGGGCGTGAGTTGGGCCAGGGCGAACCAACGGGCCAGTCCAGTAGCGGGAGAGGGAAGGAGAGGAGAGGAGGAGGGAAAGTGGGCTGCTGCTGCTGCGGGCCAAGAGGGGAGGGAGGAATGAGCCCATAGATCTTTTCTTAATTCCCTTTCATTTTCTTTTTCCTAGTTTTCCTATACTAAGTTTAAATGCATTTTGAATTCAAATTTAAATATGGATGCAAGCAAGGTGTACTACCATATGTTCAACAAGGAAGCAAACACTCAAGCACACAATTCTACACCTATAGTTTTATTACTATGTTGATCTATCTATGTTAATTCCAAGGTTAATTAACTATATATGTTGGATCCTATGCAAAGTTTTTAAAAGTTCAAATTTTTAGTCATTTTTAAATTAGGTCAAAATTCGGGGTGTTTCATTTACCGCCAGATCACCCAGTGCTCTCGGCCTCTCCTTGACTTGGTCTAGTCATCGTCTTGACTCCGTCCAACACCGTCTTCACCACCTTCCGCACATCTATACTTGCTTGTCGATGCCCCCAAGTGCTAGCCGTCCACGATCCATCCTTCTACCATCGGTCCCTTGGTCGAAGCTTCCACATCCACCCTTTACCGCTCCTAGTTCCTCGCACATGAACTTCTCACTTGACCTTCCCCATTGTCGTCGACCGTCTCAATGCTCAACACATGCACATCATAAGACGAGACATATTGCACATACACAACTCACGCTATGGTTAGTCTCAACAAACTAATCCAAAGCTCCGATCACCGCTTGACAATCACTCATCGCACATACACATGGGTACATATCCACCATGTGTTCGCAAAAATATAGGACTATAAGATAACTAATGCATTATTGTATGAGTTGTCGTTTCTACATGTCGGTGATATGAACCTAGGGTACCTCACCGCTAATAACTGCACATATTTTCTGCAGCCTTAGGCATCGGATAGAGATGGGCCTCCTGTCCTGCAGCTTTGAACTCCAAACCAAATCACTGCTAGCTGGTCAAAATTTTTGAGCTCAAGGTACGTGGAGTTTGTTTAGCTGCACTTGTATTTACATTATTTGACATGAGTGATTAGGGTAGAAAATTAAACAGGGCCGAAATTAAAATTTTAACTTAAAAAGCAATGCTTATTGAGGAGAGACAACCTTCAACCACCGGTTTGATGATACATTGTTGCAGCTTTAAGAATGTCACACCTAATTTTAAGGATAAAATTGAATGCACTAAACTCATGTGTGCCCAGGGATCAGTCACACACATAAGCTGACAAATTATAAAAAGTATCATCACGGTGTATCTTACATCACGATTAATAACATAACATAGTCTTAGACAACAGAGCGGAAAATAAAAAGATAGCTCTCCCATGGAAGCTCCAACACAGGGACAGTCAACTGGTTGACCATAAGCCTAATAGTCCTCTGGGAACTCCTCATATCCATTGACATCTGTTACCCATCCGAGATTTTTATCCAAATATTGAAAGTAAACAAGCGTAAGTACTTCCCGTACTTAACAAGTTAACATGGGGTTATGAAAGCTCAAAAAGGATGACACTGGTTTACTACAGTTAGCACTTTTAGTGAGTCAAGATTTTATCATCTACTATTATCAGGTTATGCTTAAGCTCCCATTTTAACCCATATAATCAGATATCAGAATCATTTGGATCATATTATCATCGTATACCTTCATAAATGAACAACAATAAGTAACCAATTATTCTGTGAGTTTTCTGTAACAACCCAGATTTTTACTTTTTTCCCGGAAACCAAAATTACGAACTTTTTAAAAATTTTCCTGTAATCGTGTGAAGCATGTAAATGTTAGGTCAAACACGAGTCAAACCCGCTAACGAAACATTGCATGCATATAGAATTGTTTGTAGAGATTTGCTGGAGCTCTTTTGTTGCCTCGTGTTTGAGTCTTGGTTTCATTTTGGAGAAGCACAATCTATAGCAACTCCCTTGGATTCCTCGCGGGATTATTCCGACTCTCCCGTGATCCTCTCTCATTCTATTAAAACCTAGACCAACAAGACCAAGCCCCGATGTTTCCCTTCTAGAACCTTCCTAGAATGCTCACCTGCCCGCGCCTCCAAATGATCGCCACGTCATACCAGCTGTCACATCAATGTCACGGACACCGGTGCACTCATCACGAACCCTAGAACCAGTTTAGGAAAAACCTATCTCCTTAATCCCTGGCCAGCAGGCTGCACAGCATGCGTGCATGCACCTGTACCTCGTAACTTAGTTACATGAAGCACGTAAGGCTAAATCAAGAAGTGGCACGTATCCATCCTGTATCACCCAATGACATGCTCCTAAATTGCACGATCATGCATGCTCCTATTTCTGTTCTAGTACGTGAAGCTTGGCCCAGGCCCAAACGAAATCAACAGCCCAAGCACCTCTTCCTTGCCTCTCACGTGAACAGCACGACGGCACTCTTCTAGCCTAGCCCAAGGCAGCACGCCGCAGAGCCGCCTGTCGTCAAGCGCTCGCGCACGTGAAGCCGCTGCCGTCGTTGCATGCCTCTGTACATCCCTAGGACACGATCGTCAGCCGCGAGAGCCAAGAACAGCTGCTCACTCCACGCATACGAAGTCGCTGTGCTCTGCATGTGCATCACCCAGCGGGAACCACATGTCAGCTGCAGAATAATGGGAATCCGAAGACCTCCGTCGTCGTCTTCCCCAACCGACCGAGACTGCTTTTCTGCTTTTTTGCTGGCGTCCAGAGCGAGCAAGAAGCAGGCACCGCGTCGCCTTAGATGCTGCCCTTCTAACCGCAGCCCAAGCACCGCGTGCTCCTTACGCGAGAATAGCTGACGTCGCCGCTAGTAGCCCCACCAGCCAGCCGCACGGACCAACTCGCGTACGCTCAACGCGAAGGAGCCACGGACGCTGTTAGCTTTCCTGTCGCCCGGTCGTTTCCTTCGTCCTCTCTGTACCGAGATGCTCCGCTGCTTTCCGTCAACAGCAGCCAACGCCGATGGATGCCCACCTACTCCTAGCATCGGATGCATGCCACGTCGCGCGCCCGTCACATCAACGGCACGGACACCGGGGCCTTGCCCTGGAACCCTAGGCGTAGCGCCTAAAAGTACCAGCAGCCGCTGCCGCTTCCAACTCCATCATCCATCCACGCTGCCACCTAGCCTCCTGTTCCTCCCTTCCAGCTTGCCGCGAGGATGGCAACGCCGCCCGCATCTCGTCGTGCCTCTCTCCTTGCCAACGAACACCGCCGAGCCGAAGATCCACGCTCTGCGTTCACGCCGCGCCTCCGCCTTCTCGACGTCCACCACTTCGTCCCCGTCTACCGGAACAGCGGGAGCTGCGCCAATGCCTTCTTCCACCTAGCGCCACACCACCGGAGCCACGACGCTCGAAGCCTTGAACCACGAGCTTGTTCCACGACGTCGTCGCTCTAACATGGCCTCGCCACGCGACATCTCTGCTCCACCGCAACGACAGCGCGTCCACGACTACGTCCTTGACCACATCCACCGGTGAGCGTCACCATGCCACTTTACCAGCCCCGCTCGTTCTCACCGGCCATGGTGTTCTGCACCATGGAACGCAGAGGCCTGAGCCACCATCGGCTCACGGACACGCGCACCGCACAAGCACCGGACCGGCCCCATCCCAACGGAACCACGAACCCCAGTGCCGAACATTGCCATGACACCGCCGCAGCCGAGCCCACCCACGGTGAGCCGCCGTCCCTGCGTCGCGAGGGCCCTTGATGCCATGCGCTCCAATGAACCGTAGACACCACGTTGTAGTATGCTCTGTGCGCACGTTGGCGTCCAAGGAAGCCGTAGACTTCACCTACTAGCCTCGCCGTCACGCCCTTCCTGCCTAGCGCATGCCTCACCAGCGTGGACCGCGTTGGGCTCCTGGCCGCTGGGATGACCCTATTGGCTTGATTCATTCACTTCTGGGCTAGCCTCTCAGTAGGCCGCGTGGAGCTCAGCTGAGCCGTGTCTCCTCTTCCTGGATCGCGTGGAGCACAGCAGTGCGAGCAGCCCAACCGAAGCCTCACCGCGGCCTCGCTGCCACGCGGTCTCATCGCCGTCGCGTGCACGACGCCGGCGAGCACCGCCCATGAGCTCCTGCACAGATCTACCGATCGACGCCCTCGCCTTGAGCTTGCACTGCACGGATAGCATAGAACGCACGCACACACTTGCACTCGGCTCCCACACACGAACGCCGTGCTCACGCGAGAGCAAAATGCCCCCGGCAAGCGGCTCTGGACTACCGCCGGGCTGCCCTGGCCTTGCCGTCGCCCTGCAAGCGCGTCACGACAATGGCGTGACCGCCCCGCCGTGCCCGCATGCGCCCTCGCATGTGGACCATGGTGCCTGCACGCTCACAGACACCGGCCTAGACGCACGACGTTGCCAGCCGCCGCCGATTTGGCCTGGCCGGCGTAGCCCCCTCCAAAGGCAAGAAGCCCAACGCTGGCTTCCCCATTCTTGCTGTTGGGCTGTTACTACAGCAATGGCAGCCCAAGCAAAAGCCCAACTGGACGGCTTGCTAACCGGATACAAGCACCAGCCCAGCACTGGCCCGTGGCCTCCCCTCCGTCTTCTTGCTCGTGGGCCGGCCGGCTGCACCAAGCCCAATTCGGCCTCGAGCAAGACACCAGGCCCACTGCGCCTCTGAGCTAGCACAGTAGCAGCCCAATCGGAACAGATGGCCCCCTTTTTTTTAGGAATCAATCCAAGCTTTGAAAATTCATATTAAATTCAAATGGCATCGGAAAATTGTGGAACCAGTTTTGTAATCTTTCTAAAATCGAGCCCTACGTTGTGGACCAACCCTTAAGTACTTTTGACCCCTCGAAATTGAAGAGCCCACTCTTTGCTTGTGCTCACACCGTTCGCGCAAGTCACGTACGAGCCCTGGAATGCCACCACATGGTTCCAAGCACCCCTCGGCCATGACCTATGACCAAGCCACTGACTCGACGCTCTTAGCCATGCCCGGCCAACCATGGCCAACCGTAGCCGCGCAAGACTGGCCAATCGAATCTATGGTAAGCCATTGTTGGCCATTATTGGCCAAATGCAAGTCGTGACCTTCTAGGACAAGCCATGATATCCCTTGGACACCCATGCCCTCGCTACACAATCGAGCCATAGTCGATATCTTACCGTGACCATAGAAAGCCCCCGTCTTCTATCTTTCCGTATACATATGTTATCTCCGATATGCTCTGTCCTTACAACCCGTCTATATGTCTGCCATACAGGAATTCATCTATCACCTAGCTATGGAATGTGCTACTCCGCAGTCGTGTCGAGTTGTTGCGTCTTTTGGTTGTGTTTAGTTCTTATCGCTGGTTGTTGGTGTTGTTGCCTGTGTGCCGAGCCTTCGAGCCGGCTGAGGGATCGTACCTCGTTCGGACGTTACGATCACGGGATCCGTCTCACCATGACCGTGATGCCGAGTGTAACTCGACCCCTCGCTTTTTAGTTGACTTCATAGTACCACGAGTGTTAACTCCTGTCTTCAGCCCTAGAACATGGTCATGATGGATTCGATGTCGATACTAACATCGATGTGGATATCATCCACACGCTTTGAGCCCTCCATGACCAAGTCCTGTGGGAAATGACCTGGGAGATAACAATCATGGAACGATGGATGCCAACTCGTTGGTGTAGCTTGTGGCCACGAGTTCGCCTCGCCATGACCATGGAGCTACGCCACTCTTTTGCTTTTACTTGCCTCTTCGTGCTCGAACCCCCGTATGCTTGTACCTTGTATGACCATCGCATTTCTTTGATTCCCGCGGTGACAACCGCACCGCTATGAATTAGAGAGATGTCTTAGTGCCAGTGCACCTAAGTCGGGTACCCTACGAGTGGTTTGCGCACTTGGTGTTTGTCGCTTCCTTCCAAAGCCCCGTCTTTCATCGTGGCGCGAGTGTTGGAAGAAGTAGACCTTGTCCCTTGTTGTTCTTGCTCTTGTTGCACCGTTAGCCCGCTCTGTTTGATTCCGTCTTGCCCATGACGATTGGATCAAAGACCGGACTATTCCCTTTGGGTTAGCGAAGCTATGGTCTATGTCGTACCTCGGACCCGTGCATGTCGACCCGATCGACCGTCTAAAACCATCTTTCCCGAAGATGTGTCTAAGAACATGACATGGATGTGCCTAGCTAACCCCCACATCTTTTGCCGTGTTGAGCGACTCTCTTCTCGGCTCCCAACGTTATTGTGTCATGTGGATCGAGGGGAACCGTTGATGTCCAATCTCTTTGCGCTACCGCTTTCTACCATAGCGGGCGAGCCAAAGTACGTTGGAGCCAAGTCACAATAGTGTTAATCATTCTTGTTTGCTACTCGTGTCCAATTGTGACTTGCGGGATAAGGCTATAAGAGCCGAACCCCGTCGTTCTTCTTTCTTGGTGCCCGACTTCCAATCCCCGTCAATTCAATGACACTAGATCGAAAGATCGTGAGCCGTGGTGTTTGCTCTGGATAAGCTCTGGCTTAAACCGTTTATCGTAAAGCCATACTGGCTTGGCCATGACTTAAGCTTGTGCTCAGCATACCACCACTCGTGTTTCTTTGGCCCAAGGGAATCGGACAACCGCCAAGAGGGCTAAGCCATGTATCTCTTATTGTCTCGCTGGTGTTATTGGATTTTCCTGTGTCTTGTCGTCTTTTCGAGTGTTGAGTACTCTCTTGCCTTGCATGTCGCTTCGTGGAGTAGCTGACGATCGGACCAAGAGAACATGGACGACAACAAGGACTACGGAATGGAGTCAACGCAGGAGGAGGTGACCCCGCTAATGGAACACCAACGAATGGAGAATTGTACCACTACTACCTCTACATCGCAGGTGTCATGGCAGCACCCTCTTTTAGAGAATCCTATTAGACATTACATAATATCTAGAACTGCTAGCGCTTTATAATTATTCCCTTGCTAGTGCTTTGATGCATGCTACTACCTGAACCATTATTACCCTGATGCAACCCACTCTACCATGTCACCCTACTTTGCGCATTCGCTCACTTATATATGCTTACTTGCCTGCTTGCTTGCATATTATACCACTATATTTACTTTTAACTCCACTTTGCATTATATCTGGGATGTGATGCTGGTGGTGAACCCCTGTGAATGGTTTGGCTATGGGTGCCAGACTTGGTGGTGTGTGAGCGTGCTGTGTGTGTTTTGGGTGCGTGGAGAGTGAGGGTTGTGTCGACCGAGCTAGAATAACGACGAGCCTGGGGCAAGTCTTGCCATGTGGTGCTACCTGGGCACTTGGATATGGAATACCTGTGGCGGTTAAATGGTAATTGGAGGTGGCCTTGGGTGTGAACCTCGACGAGGTGGAGGTGCTGTGGTGGCATGTAAAATGGAAACCCTGATGAAGATATTCTGGCTTGGTCAATCCCTAAGGACTTACTAGTACTCAGATTCATCGGGAATCCTTTACATCCCACTCGCCCTATATGGTGCGGGACGGTCGGACTACTTGGTAGAGCGATGCCACTACTGCTAGGCGAACGTGTGCAAGGAGGTACGGGGCGCGCGGTTTTGCCCCCACACCCTTCCGAGACTTTAGGAGGCCTTGTGGACCCGGCTCTTGACATCCGGAGGGCCCCGGCTCTGTCAACGACTCACAGTATTAGCCATCCTAGACTAGACTTGGGATGTTCCAGGGCTGAGAGGTAGGGTGGCATCGTTCTAGGCTAGCAAGTGATCGGAATTCTGCCTAGGAGATACATGGCTCCAAGGATGGCCAATCTTGTGGGTATGTGAAACCTCTACAGAGTGTTTGGTTGATCGATCGAAACATATGCTGACTTGTCAGCTATGGACCTTTCCTGGGTTTCGCTTAAACTAGATAGGAGATGAGTCCTTCTTTCCTCCCTCCAGGGTTGGGGTATTTTCCGGTCGTGAGCCTTGGGGGCTGCGGGCCGTTGAGACAAGGCCGAGAGGGAGTTGGCCTATCGACCTAAGTGTGTGAGATGAGATGTGGTGTGGTGGTGTGGAGATGGTTGGCGGATGGATGGTTGGTGGATGGATGTGGATGGTGTGGTGGTGAATGTGTTAAAAACTGGATATTATTATTATATTACTAATGTTATTTACTTCTTATGCGCTAAGGATGCAAACCACAGCCAAATATTAGGATCGCCAGATCCCTTGTTTATCTTTTCCACTAAAGCTCATCGGTGCTGACCATGGCCTGCACACATCTAGCGGTGTGCAGATTTCCTGCTTCTTAGATATGCTGACTTTAGAAGGATTAGGAGGTCTCATGCCTACGCTCAAGTTTGGTTCGAAGATGGAATCTACGCTGCACTACGCCAACTCTGATGATGCCCGTGAAGGAGGAGCCTTCACTCGATAGACTTCCGCTAGATTAACTCTGTAATAGGTGTGTTCCTCAGTGATGTAATACCTTTTATCTTGTAATCTTATGATGTATGACAGTGATATCGACTGATATATGATAATATGATGGAATCAACTATTGGTTTCATCATATTATAATTCATTCTGTGGATTTTCCCTTCGCGGAAAATTGAGGATGTTTCATTTTCTGGGCCGCTCGTGACCATGAGCACGGTTGTTATAACAGTTTGTAACCCTCTGCAGAGGTTGTGCACATTCACCGTGAGTCATGATTCCCTTATGTCCGGGTTAATTACTCCCATATCACTGCCAAGGTAAGCGAGCGGGGTACACTATGAAGCCATTTCATAGGTTTCTCTAACAAGTTAGGGCCACTAGGTTTCCTCGACAGGCAGATGTAGGAACCCCCCCTTTCCTATGGCACATATCCATCGCGGCTATACACATAGGAACAGAGGCAGTCCTATACCCAACGTGGCAAGCCCCTTTTGTGCCATAAAGGTAACCTCTAACAAGCTAGAAAAGGTCCTATTACTGAGCTAAAGTCAGAGCCATATGACCCTCACGGTTGCACTGTCAGTCCCAGCTTTTGCCGACAGATAAGTCCTTATGGAGGGCCGAGAGCATCATGATCGAAAGTCATTCGCTCCTTCGCCCTATAATTCAGTTGTTTAAAAGCCAATTTTACCTTTTCGTTCCATAGAACTGTTATTCATTATGTAAATCATGTATAGTTACATTGAGTGCTAGCAAACTACCCATATGCATATAACCCGTAGGAGAACAAGGAACAGGATAATCAATCACTAGGATGTCCTTACGGGTATCAAAATTAGACACATGCAAATGAGTAATTAATAAAGGTGAATAGGATGTCAAGGTAGATCCCATGCTATACTTGCCTTGGTTAGCAAACTCCTGCTGATCCTGCTGGTCCTGCTGGTCGTCAAAGAACTCTTGGTCACCAACGTTCTCCTCACCGTCTAAACGCGATCAACACGGCAACATACAACATTCCAAAGACATTCATGCAAAGCAAACAATCCTATAGTTAGAACAGTACGCCAGCAGTATAGAAAACAAGTTAAAATGTTTATGAAAAGAATCTATGTCTCGCTATGATCACGTCAACGCGAAGTTCACGAAAACGGAGCTAAAACGCGAAAGTTATGAATTAAACGGGGTTTCCTATAGCAATTTATTTAATTAAACCTAATCATGAAATTTAAAAGTTGCAACCATGGTTAACAGTGGTACTAACATGTAGAGAACTTTATTACAAATCTAACGCAATTTGAACGGGTCAATTCGGAGCTAAAACGACGATTTTATAAGCAAAACGGTGTAGTGGCATTTATGTAAATAGAATGAACTATTTTTGAATTTAAATAAAATTAAATCTGGAATTAATCAAAACGGCCGAGGACTGTGGGTTCAATTAGGCGAAACCATGGGGTCTCTTTAGAAAATTGACCCGCGAAGGGGTATCGGCCTCTCTGGACCGTTGATCATGCGATGGACGGCAGAGAAAAGAGATGGGGGAGAGAGAAAGGAGGTCGGCGGCCGGGAACAGTGCTTCCGGCGGCAGGGCACCATGACCGGCGGCAAGGAGGTCACCGGCGCGCGCGAAACGGGCCCTAGAGGCAATGAAACACTGAATTGAAGGCATGGGGAGAAAGAGGGGAGCAAGGGGGGCTCACCTCGGGGAAAAATGGAGGCGGAGGCGGCTCGGGGACGGCGGACCACGCGGAGGTTCCGAGCTCGGCGGACCACGGCGTTGCGGCGGTTGTTGCGGCTTCCGCTGCGCTCGGGCGTGAGCAAAAGTGGAGTGGGAAGGCAGCAGGGAGGGCGGCGGAGGGTCACGGCTCCGTTTTAAAGAGGCTAGGCGCGGGGGAGGCGCTCCCACGACGCGAGACGTGGGCGCGGAGCGGCAGTTGTGGCTTGGACCGGGCGCGGGCGCGGAACGCGCGGGAGGAGGGGGACGGCACTGACGTGCGGGCCCAGGCGGTCAGCGGCTGAAGAAGGAGGAAGGGAGCAGTGGCGGTTGGGCGTGCGGTTCCGCCCGAGCTGAGCCAAGGGAGCGGCGGCGGTTGCTGGGCCAGCTCCTTGCTGGGCCGCGCGAGGCTGGGCTGGCGGCTGGCGCGGAGGAAGAAAACGGGCCAACAGGCCAAAATGAAGAAGGGAGGGAAAAAAACAAAACCTTTTTCTTTTTATTTTCTAGAGTTTTAGCAAACCATTTTCAAGTTGAATTTGAATTCAATTCAAATTTTAGTCAAAACTAATCATTACAAAAACAAATGTGCAGCAGCATGTATGCATCAACTTGTATCTATTCCTTATTATTGATTTTAATTTCACCAAAAATATTATTTTCTACATTTGAATGCTCACATAATTGCACAAATAAATCAAATTTAACTATTTTGAAAGAATGCAAATTTTAGGGTGTTACAAAGAACCTGCATCCCGACATTCCCCTTTGTATAAGTATGAACGTAAAAACACTAAATAGGTAAGAAGGGCATATCTAGTGGTGGATCTAGCAAAATACGTAGTAGGTAAGAAGTGCTTCTTTCATATCTTTCATTTATAGCCCCTCCTTTTAAGCTTCCACATGAACTAAATTATAGGAGGGCTTAGGAAGGGTTCCATGCTTCGAGTAGCGGTAACAAGGGGCTTGAGCTCAGTCTGCTCTGATGCTAGATACGCCCCTAGGCATATCCCACTTGACTCCTTAATTAGAGAAACACCTAAGCATCTATGTAAAGGGTATTCTTATAATAAAGAAGTATGAACAATCATCTCACCGTGGTTTACCTTAAAGACATCTACAAAACTTGACCTATCATGATGAATCTACAAATACTAGAGGAAAAGGGAGACGCATGATCAGAAAAGAAGAGCGGATAGAGGTAGACGTCATCATAGTTTTTTTTGGTGGATTATCTGGAACGAACAGAATCGAAGAACTTTACGGCATTCTTTGTTGCAACAACTGCAACTAGCCTTTTTAACAAAGGAAGACATTAACCTGTTCAAGTTGGTTTTCAGGAAAACTGGTTCACAAGACAGGGAAGTCGGTTTCCAAGAGTTTAGAGGTCGTCCAAGCTATAACCCGAATATTCTTTTCTTCTTTGGGCATTGTTGTTTTTTGGTTTGAGATATTTGTGTTGGGAGATTTTGCCCCCACACTCATAGTTGTCTGCCCATTTTCCCACCTCTCTCTTTCCCTCTCCTATTTTTTAAAGGACTACAAGAGCTTTGCCATGGATTTTATAGATAAAATAAAACAAAAGCAACAAAAAAGGATATTTACAAAACCACCCGCCGACTCTACTAGGGGAGGAACAACTAAAACAAGACACAACTGAACCAAAGAGGATACACCAAACTGAGAGAAAAGAAGTAACGCTATATGTCAGAGCAGGTGGCAAAGAGAACTAGAAAAAGACCCTCACACTAAAGTAAGAAACAATATTAGAGGGGTTCAAGATGAGGCAATGACTTGTTGCATTCCCTAATTGAAGTGTTGAATATCATCTGTAACCAGATGGGCAACTCATAGGGGCTATAACTCTTGTTGTTGGAAAGTTTTTCGATTTCGCTCTTTCCAAATATTCGACCAAATATAGATTAGGATTCCATCAAAGAAAGCCTTATGAGACTTTGAATTTCGCTCTATATTTTTTCAGTTTTTGTGTTTCATGTTTCTCTTTTTTTTAGTGTTTTCAGTTTGCTTTCTAATAAATTTACTCAATGACTCTCTTGCTAAGTTTTTTTTTAAAAATAATTATGGCCTTGTAATTTGAAGTTCGGAACTATGTTTTCTACAAATCACAGTATCACATACTCCCTCTGTCCCTAAATATATGCCATTTTCACTTTCCGAGAAACAACGTTGACTAAATATATATTAAAAAAATATTAACATTTATGGTACATAATTAGTATCATTGGAAAGATTTTTAAATCTGGTTTTTTAATAAATTTATTTGGAGATACAAATATTACACGTATTTTCTACAAATCGAGTCAAACTTGTGGCACGTACACCAACGACGATAGTTATTTAGGGACTGAGGAGTAACTCGTGTCAGAAAAGGTAGACTTTTCTCTGGCGTCCGAAAAGTTTGAAGTACTATATTTCTTGGGGAATCAGTACAAGTATACTCTTTTCAAAGAAAAAAAAACAAAATTTTCTTTTATAAAAGGGCAAGCATGACAAGATGATGATTATCAGCAAAATCGCACCGAAATAAAATAAAAAAAAAGAACAAAGGACATAAAACACTGCATCCCCTGTAAGCATGGACAACAAAACTGTTCATCATTCACCAATCACCACCAAAGTCCAGAGTAACAACATTTAGCGTGAAGACAAGAACACCGTCGAAAGCACGCACCCCGGTCAGAGAGCGAGAAAGATTTTCTTTATTCACAAGGTGAGAGCGAGAACGTTGAACCAAGCCAAAGCCATGCGCATGTCGCGTCCTCACCAACTCTTGGGTCTTGAGTCCTGATGCGCACCAACCACAGCCCTGAGACCGAGCTTCCTGCCCCAGCGATCAACAGGAAATTTCCGAACCACTGGCTCCCAAGATTAGCACATGTTTGTGTTCTCTGCCAACTAACTCGCGCGTTTGTGTTCTCTGCCAACTAACTCGCGCATTGCCATGGTCGTCTTGGACCAGTCACCACAGTCCACACCACCAGCTCCCTTGCCGGAGGCCTATTTAAACCTCACCGCTCCCACTGGTTCTCTCCAGGAAGAGCAGCACTCCCAAATCCTAGCGCAACACTAGCTCTCCTGTACAGCTTCCCAACAATCCATATCTCGCTGATCGGAATTTCTCGGATCGATCCTCAGCTTCAGCAGTGCTTTAGTTCGCTGTGCTTGCAATGGCGTGCGACAAAAGCAACGTTACTGCCAACGGCGATGGCCTGTGCATGGCGACGCCCCGCGCCGACCCGCTTAACTGGCGGAAGGCCGCGGAGGAGCTGATGGGCAGCCACCTCGACGAGGTGAAGCGGATGGTGGCCGAGTACCGCCAGCCCTTGGTGAAGATCGAGGGCGCCAGCCTCCGCATCGCACAGGTGGCCGCCGTGGCCGCCGGCGCTGGCGAGGCCCGCGTCGAGCTCGACGAGTCCGCCCGTGGCCGGGTCAAGGCCAGCAGCGACTGGGTCATGAACAGCATGATGAACGGCACCGACAGCTACGGCGTCACCACCGGCTTCGGCGCCACGTCCCACAGGAGGACCAAGGAGGGCGGCGCTCTCCAGAGGGAGCTCATCCGGTTCCTCAACGCTGGCGCATTCGGCACCGGCACCGACGGCCACGTCCTGCCGGCCGAGGCCACGCGTGCGGCCATGCTCGTCCGCATCAACACCCTCCTCCAGGGCTACTCCGGCATCCGCTTTGAGATCCTCGAGGCGATCGTCAAGCTGCTCAACGCCAACGTCACGCCGTGCCTGCCGCTCCGCGGAACGGTCACCGCGTCCGGCGACCTCGTGCCGCTCTCCTACATTGCCGGCCTCGTCACCGGGCGTGAGAACTCTGTTGCAGTCGCCCCGGATGGCAGCAAGGTGAACGCCGCAGAGGCGTTCAAGATTGCCGGAATCCAGGGCGGCTTCTTCGAGCTGCAGCCCAAGGAGGGTCTTGCCATGGTGAACGGCACCGCCGTGGGCTCCGGCCTTGCCTCCACCGTGCTCTTCGAGGCAAACATCCTAGCCATCCTTGCCGAGGTCCTGTCCGCCGTGTTCTGCGAGGTCATGAACGGCAAGCCGGAGTACACCGACCACCTGACCCACAAGCTGAAGCACCACCCGGGACAGATCGAGGCTGCTGCCATCATGGAGCACATCTTGGAGGGCAGCTCCTACATGAAGCTTGCCAAGAAGCTCGGCGAGCTGGACCCGTTGATGAAGCCGAAGCAGGACCGGTACGCGCTCCGCACGTCGCCGCAGTGGCTTGGCCCCCAGATTGAGGTTATCCGTGCCGCCACCAAGTCCATTGAGCGCGAGATCAACTCCGTCAACGACAACCCACTCATCGATGTCGCCCGAAGCAAGGCTCTTCACGGTGGCAACTTCCAGGGCACGCCCATCGGGGTGTCCATGGACAACACACGTCTCGCCATCGCAGCCATCGGCAAGCTCATGTTTGCGCAGTTCTCTGAGCTCGTCAACGACTACTACAACAACGGCTTGCCCTCCAACCTGTCCGGTGGGCGCAACCCCAGCTTGGACTACGGCTTCAAGGGCGCCGAGATCGCCATGGCGTCCTACTGCTCTGAGCTGCAGTTCCTGGGGAACCCGGTCACCAACCACGTCCAGAGCGCGGAGCAGCACAACCAGGACGTGAACTCGCTCGGACTCATCTCCTCCAGGAAGACCGCAGAGGCCATCGAGATCCTGAAGCTCATGTCCTCGACGTTCCTGATCGCCCTGTGCCAGGCGGTCGACCTGCGGCACATCGAGGAGAACGTCAAGAGCGCCGTCAAGAGCTGCGTGATGACGGTGGCGAAGAAGACTCTGAGCACCGACTCCACCGGTGGTCTCCACGTCGCCCGCTTCTGCGAGAAGGACCTGCTCCAGGAGATCGAGCGCGAGGCGGTGTTCGCGTATGCCGACGACCCCTGCAGCACCAACTACCCGCTGATGAAGAAGCTTCGCAACGTGCTCGTGGAGCGCGCCCTCGCCAACGGCGCTGCCGAGTTCGACGCCGAGACATCCGTGTTCGCCAAGGTCGCCCAGTTCGAGGAGGAGCTGCGCGCGGCGCTGCCCAAGGCTGTGGAGGCTGCACGGGCGGCTGTGGAGAACGGCACGGCAGCGATACCAAACAGAATCACCGAGTGCCGCTCCTACCCGCTCTACCGCTTCGTGCGCGAGGAGCTCGGAGCCGTGTACCTCACCGGCGAGAAGACGCGCTCTCCCGGCGAGGAGCTCAACAAGGTGCTCCTTGCCATCAACCAGGGCAAGCACATCGACCCGCTGCTCGAGTGCCTCAAGGAGTGGAACGGCGAGCCCCTGCCCATCTGCTGAGAAGAGAAGGATAGGGAGAAAGAGTGGAGTGTTCATTGTTCAATAGTTCGAAATCAGTTTTCTTCTTCTTCTTCCTTTATTTTTGGGTGGGTAGCAAAGGCTAATGACTGTATTCCATTCTTATGAATTACGTTATTATTTCAAGAAATCTGTATTCCATTCTAGTTATTATTTTGTTATGGCAGCTAAAAGAAATACAGGCTTGCTAAGTGAAGTATACTTTGTAAGCCAAGATGTAAGGGGTTTGGCTGATGGTTTTTTGCGGCTGATAAGCCAGCTAATGCTGTTTTGTTGTGAGAGAAAAATAATATACCATGTCTGATAAGTTCAAACGAACAGGGCAAGATATGTTAAAAAAATATGGGATTTGCTATATTTCAGATGCCTGAAATATAGACTTTTTTCAGGCAACGCCTACAGCCACTAGATCTCCATCCAACGCTCAGGATCTGTCCCAGTTGTTTCTGTAGGCTTCCATTCATAGCGGGTCCGAAAAAATACCCGATACACATTGGTAGCCCTTAACGGGCCCGCCAAAATAAGCCCGTTAACCATGGAAATCTGTATGCACCGTTTTCTGTTCACAAGGAAACAAAACGGGTCCGCAGCGAAACCCAACACATAGATCTGCTCCTTAACGGGTCCGAAAAAACCCGTAAAGCTTTCTGGAGGTGTACCGGACAACTTGGGCCTATTTCTTCACATTGAACTGGGCTTTACATAGTTAACCAAAAACGCAGAAATTTGTCCCACTTAAACCCCTGCTACAAGTTAAATGTCCTAGCTCGCATGTGAAGTCCACAGAATGTGAAACACCAGGATCACTGCATAGTCTCACCCGATAAGATTCACATATTAAGATATTCTGAGCAAACAAAGGCACAATGAGTATGATCTTGAAAATTTCAAAACATAAATACGAAAATTGCACATTTCTAATAGTGCAACAAGTACTTGTTGATAATGCAATTATACTGTTGCTTTTCCTATACAAAGATCATACATTTAACTTGAGGCTTATCGTGGTATTTCTTCTTCATTTGCTCAATCACCACAGAAGATATATCGATATTGACAACATCTTAATAACTATCATCAATCATGTTTTCACCAAATACTACAACAATCAAAAGAAGGTAAACCACATAAGTAATTCCACTAGATTTAAAGTAATGTAGACATCTTGTATTAGTACAATACACAATATTTAGTCACCCAAAATGAGGTACTCTGAGTAAACAAACGCACAATGAATATGGTCTTAAAAATTACAAAACATAGTTATGAAAATTGCACATTTCAAATAGTGCAACTAGTACTTGCTGTTAATACAATTATAATATATATGTATATAATCAGAAATTCAGCTCATGCATGTGAATCCTGCTAAGAATACAGTTAACTTGTACTAATTAACAAACAACGACAACAGTTTAAGGATTGCTACCAGTGGCACTGTCACTTCAACCGGCAGTTTTGGCAACACTTCACAAAAACAACCAGTGGGACACAACCACACAAGCATGACAAATATAGATCAATACACTGTGATATAAATCAACATATGAACTTCGACATTGTGATGTAAATCATGTTTCTCGCTTGTACTTCTGTCAGAGATTAGTAAAATTGAGCTCATTAGCACAAATGCACATTTCAGACTATTTTGTAGAAAAATGTGTATAGTAAAACACGTTATATAGGCAATATAAACTGGCTTATGATACACACTTATGCAACTGAAACTGAATATATCCTTACCTTATCAGATTCAAAAAAAAATCTAGATTCAGCCCTTGTTCATTGAAATCAATTCAATGCATTCATCGGGGCTGGTTGCCCTTCCATTTCCTCTATCATATGATGTTCCTGAAAAATGTACAACACCATCAATTTAATAATCTTATTTCAACTACAAAATCCTTATACTTTTAAGTGATATAATCTGGTTTAATCAATTAATTCACCTCTGAGTCCCCAAAGGCAGCATCAACATCATCTAGACTAGCTTTACATGTTTTATCGAAAATAGGTTGCTTGTAACCTTTTTTTAAACCATGGATCGTTTTGTACTTGAGGAGTTGTAATCCGCTGTTAAAGTAACAAATAAAAAACAAGATGGCATTCCACAAACAACATAGGCACTGACAAGCAGTGGTGATCTGAGAGTGAAAATGTTCATTCTGAAAATCATCTAGTACTTACTTCAAGCTGTCACTTGTGTTTCATGAGAATTGTTATTTTCCACATTCATGTTTAAGTAGTGACTCACAGTGGAATCATTAGGATCCACCGATCCAGAATTCTGTCGATTAGCCTCTTTGCTCCAGCAGAAAACTAAGATGGACAAGTAAACTGAGCTCCTGAGATCTACAACAGAGATAAAATAAAAGAAAATGTATCCTAAAATGTTAGTTTTTCGTGTGCTAGGTTTTTGTTTGGTCAAAGAAGTAGTTGTTTCATGTATATACCTTTTTATAAAGGGAAGCCGTGTTGTCATCCTCGAAAAGCAGACATCCTGCGAGCAGCACAAAAAGGATCACCCCACAAGACCAAAGGTCAGCAAGGATCACCTACATATTGGATAGCAATCTGTATTATGCAAACTTATTTCTGGCTAAAACGAAAAAATGAAGAGAGGTGCAAACAAATATTACCTCTGGAGCAACATACTTTGGTGTTTCACATGGAGTATGCAGCAATCCATCATCCTGTTAGCATTGAATTAGTTCAAGATTGCGGTGTAAATTAGTGAAATGCAGTGAAACCAAAAGAAAGAAAGACACAGAAAGAAATAAAGCACAATAGTTTCTGTAGTATCTTGTCTGATAGTACCTTCACTTGGTCTGATAAAGCACTTAACCCGAAATCTAAAATTGAGGTTTCCAGCAACATCGAGTAACAGATTCTCTAGCTGGCATATGATAAATATCAACATTTTAATTTCATAGTATTTTGCTAGATCATAACTGATGATACAAACAAAGAGCTCATCAACACTTCTTTTTCTAGCTAGCTGTATTCTTTTTCTAGAGTTGACTCAAGCGTATCCACACTTCCACAGTATATGACAATGCGATAAGATCATGCACAAAACAAAAAAAAACTTGTACAGAAAAAGACCTTGTGCACCCTTAGTATGAATGGATTTTGTACAAATTCCACTGAAAACAGATCACATGATAAATAATGATGAGAGTGAGAGAGGAGAGAGCTCTGACTGTCCTCTGGCTAGCTGTTGCGAGGGCAGGGAGACAGAGAGAGACTGAGAGAGAGTGTGTGGGTGGGTGGGGAAGAAGAGAACCAGCCAGTGGTCCAGGTCTAGGCTAGCAATGGCCTGACCCACACACGTGAGAGAATATTTGAAGGGAGGAGAAGTTGAGTTTGTGGGGTCTCTATTGGTACAAATCACAATTAATAGATTCAATTTTTTTCTATAGGAGGACAAAGACAAATATTTGAAATGTGTTGCCACAAATCACAAAAAAAAATTCTATGAAAGGACAAGGACAAAATTATGGTGTGTGCTGGCACAAATCAACAAAAACAGATTACAATTTTTCCTATAGAAGGACAAAGATAAATATCTGAAATGTATTGGCATAGATCACAAAAAAAATAATTTTTTATATGAAAGGACAAGGACAAAAATATGGTGTGCTGGCACAAATCACAATTAATAAACTACAGTTTTTTCTATAGAAATACAAAGACAAATATCTTAAATGTGTTGGCACAAATCACAAAAAATAATTTTTTTTCTATGAAAGGACAAAGACAAAAATGTGGTGTGTGCTGGTACAAATCACAATAAACAAAGGACAAGGAAAAATCTATTTTGTGTGTGTTGGATCACAATCCATTATAACAGGCAAAAGTAGCATACTGATCATACATGTTACTTAGTGAGACAAACCATCGATGCCCACTCAACAATATGAGTAGCCTATGATAAGAATATTTCAAAAAAAATTGCATACAACAAGTGTTAAGATGCTGGTTGACAAACCTGTACAACTTGATGTAGATAAGAGGCATCCTTTCATGTTGGCTGGAAAACAAAATAGGGGAAGTTATAGATAAAGACCGGATATTGCACATGTTAAACACCATAATTGCAATAATTTAAGTGTGCAATTTAATACTTATAAATGTGCAATCAAGAAATGGATACTAAACACAGCTTTCTTGTACAGTATATGCAACACACAGTTAAAAGATGTGAGCTCCTATTATTCTACTACAACAGCCACAAGACAGGCAATCTATCCAAAACCAACTACAAGTGTACATCTTCCCCAGAGGCACATCAACTACCTGTCACACAGGGTTGTATATGACCTGTAGCTGTACGCACATGTTGGATGTGGGAGATCGATTGAACAATCGAATATACATGGTCATATATGTGATGTACTCACTATCTGACCAGATAACCTCCCAAGGTCATATATAGCCAAGAAGAGGATACTACAGACAACTATTCAAAATTAAACTACAAGATGTATATACATGGAGGCAGCGAGCATGATTCCATCAGTATGTTATACTTACACTCAACAATGTACAAAGATGGTCCAATACAAGGTGCTTACCAAAGTTCGAACTACAAGATGAACTGATTGCTAATCCTCCTGGAAAGCACTTAGATCTCCATGTATGACTGCAACCTACAAGTCAATGAGCTTTGCATGATAATCCACCTTCAAAATGCTCTGCCCAGTCTTGAGATCAAAAGTGTAGAGCCGACCAGTCGTCTTGAGGAAGATGACACCAACGACATCCGCAAAGGCATCCACAAATGGTGGTGCCCCGAGGGCAGGAGCAGGGAGCTGCGTGCTGAGGTCGATGGCTCTGTTGAAAAGGAAAAAGGAAGACAAGTGTTATGCTGGTTTCAAAACTCAACAGACAAATTGATAACCAGTGCAGCTGAATGAGAAACGAGCTGTAGACTAAAATTCAGAAAACTGCAGTGGCCAGTAAAATTTCAGAGAAAACATACTCGTCTCAGATGCTTGAAAGCCTTGACAAGGACTGAACACCAAATCTAGCCCAATATTGAGACAAGGATTGTACTACAAATCTTTGTTGCTGTAGATACAGAGATTTAGTTAAAAACTAAACACAAGAACAGCTCATGTGCAACTTTTGTCATGTGCTGTAGATACAGAGATTCAATTCTACTGTTGTGCTTTTGTTATGGGGCCTGCATTATTCCAAACCTAAGGATGATATCACTAGAAAGATTTGTTGGAAAGATACTTGGTGAGGTTCTAATGATGTTTACTGTTGCATAAAGCTGCAAACTGTGACAGATGGTGAGCAGCAGCAATCCAGATCTTCCTTCAGGCCATGGATACAGCGAGAAGTTGCACCGGTTGCTATTTCTGAGCTAGCAATCTACTGGAGATTCATTAATAAATTCCACTTTTCTAGGTAGGTTTCACATGTGAGTGTGTTTTCTTTTCCAGGGACAGATTCGATGTAAGGATCTGATCTCTTGGCTGTCCAACTACACAAAAGATTACAACTGGATAGTCAGGGAACAGGTCTTGACATTTAAAAGGCCACTAGGAACTATGACCGGCCTACCAAAAATCCCAGCTGGGGCCTAGGGTCAGATTTATAATAAAATTTCCTAATAGAGCTGTCACCATACACAGCAGTGAGTGACCTACTAACATAACATTAGTGGAGTGGGCTTTTGACGAAACTTTTAGTATCTGTACCTTTTCCTATTACAGTTTAAATCGCTTCAAATCAAGACACAATGGTCCTCAATGATTTCTTTACAAGTATGTGCTTTCTTATGCAAGGAAACTTATATGTATTGCTGGTAATATTTAAATACGTTTTTTTCTGGATAGAATTGAATAAGATGATAAGGAAACGAATCGAAAATTTACCATGCTTACAAGTTAAGCTAGCTACCTGTAGTACCCACAAGCTGAGCTGTTAAGGTACCTGAATTGGGGATGAGAAGGGAAGATAGACTTGGGGAAGGAGGAAGCAGAGCATGGGGATAGGCGAGAGGACGCGTTCTTAGATTGGGTTTGTTTTTGAGTTCAATACTTGTTGTCTCTCTCTGAGCAGAGCTCCTACGTCCGGCTTGCCGGTGGGTTGTCCCAGCAGCACAGCTGCTTCAACTGCCTAGGGATCAAGCCCATTGAGGCCCAGTAGTACGAGTACTTGGAAACTTGACATGTTCGCTCCTCCTCCGCAGGTTCTTCAGGCAGTGCAGGTGAAGCAGGCGCTACCGTAACATGAGCCTATTCCCATTTCTGGTGTGTAGGTTCCACCAATGGCCCAGCACACTCATGCCACAGCTCCCGGTACAGGGCGTCATTAGGCATTCCTCCTAAATAGAAGCAAATAATTTGCATCAATGGGTCATCAGAGCAGATACAGAACGTACAGAAATAGTTATTTTGCTCTATTTTATAGTTCTGATTTTGTAAATACTAATCATGAGCTATCTGAACCATTACAAAGAATGCAAAGTCGTTGCAAACTGAACCGGGACGCATGCATGGACCCCCCACATAAAAAACATCCCATTCCAGAGGCAACAATACCGGTGCTAAACTAGCCACATATCGTAGACACTAAAAATCAAAGTAACAGATCTAGATTTGTAATAGGTCCCTGATCCAATTTTTCCCCCATTTGAGAACTGGTGACACGCATGCCTCTGTACAAGGAGAAACATGGTCAAAATATGAAACTACTCTATCGACACTTGACAGAGAACAATCTAAACGAATCATCGAGAGTAGGCAAGCCAGTTTAGCCAAACCGCAGCAAATTCATAGAAGGTGTAGCTTGCAAGGGCAGGACTTGTAGGAACGAGAAATCCATCTAGAGACAAAAATCCAAACCTGAGCCAGCAGCCGCTCCATGGATCTACCCCGACGACGCCCGCGGGCACAGGGAGGAATCACGCACCAGAGGATGTCGCTAGAGATCCTCGGAGATCTCCAACAGCGGACACACCTAGAATGCCGATCTCGCCGGAGGATACCGAAATGTGGGACAACCGCCAGTGAGGCGCCGCCGCTGAGGGACGACTGCCCCACCGCGCGCTGCCCCGCGCGTGCACCGCTCCTCGACTGGGGGCCGACTGTGGTGCTGAAGGGAAGGAGAAGGGGATGCGCCAGCGCCACCGCAGCCGGTGGTTGGAGGCTGCCGGGGAGCCGGAGGAGACAGATCGGCCAGATCTGGGACTGGGAGAGTGGGAGGGAGAGCCGGAGACGAGCGAGTCGTTGAGCACTCGAGCACGGCGGCGTCCAGGATAGAGTGGGATGCGGGAGGGAGCGGTGTGTGTTGGGTGTTTTAACGGGTGTAGATTGTAAATGGATTACATCCGAACCCAAAACGGACCCAAGAGATCGTCCACTTGCATCAACAGACGAGGCGTCGCCTGACAGGAACGCAGATTCCAGGCGACTGCTGTATAGGAAAGGTGAAAAAATATTTTAAAAACAAATGTTTATCTCAAGTGGTAAAGCAGCGGTCCCACTTTTGGTTAGGACTTATGGATGTTAAAGATCTTTTGTTAAAAAAAAGGAGATTTAAAGTCAATAGTGGAAATCAAACTAGATTTTGGAAGGATCTTTGTACTATACAGGAACCTTTGAAACTAAAATTTCCAGATCTTACGGAATAATAAGAAGAAAAGATGTTAAAGTGGCCAAAGGGCTATGTCCAACCCCTCTGAACATTTTTTTTTTCGTTTAGAAGGACAATAGTTGGTGATATGTCGAAGGATTGACTTAGTCTTGTATTCTTAGTTTTACCCATTTATTTAAATGAGACGATTTTATTTGGCTGTTAAGGAAAAACAGTGTCTTCTTAACTCAATCTTTGTATGGAGATATCATGGAAAAAGAGAGAATCTCTAGAAAAAAATTGTTCTGTAAGGAAGAGATACATTTGAATTGAAGAGAGGTGTCACTGCTATAAATTGATCTATCACCGCCGGTATCATTAAAAACGATGGTGATAGCTATCACCATCGGTTCGTAAGAACGTGCGGGTTGATAACTATCACCGTCGCTTCGTCTTACCAACCGGCGGTGATAGTCTATCATTACAGCTGCTTTGCACCGCCAACCAGCGGTGATAATATACTCCTCATTACTGCTGCCTCGCCATATGAACCAGCGGTGAAGACATTTTCACCGTCGGCTTTTATGATACGGCGGTGATAACCATGCTGCAATATAAAGAAATTCATACTTTTTTCAAATAAAGTTAGATTAAAACAAAATTTATATAAAAGTTGTAGACCTCGACGAGATCAACAACTTTGTAGTTGATGACTTTTTCATTTAAAACCATTACAATCCCAGAATTCTGTTTGAAGCACTTAAATTTTGAAATTCAAAATTTTCGAATTGTACAAACGACCTTAGATGGAAAAATGACCAAAACCAAAGTTGTAGATCTTGATGAGATATACAACTTTGTAGTTGCCAACTATTTCATTAGAAATCATTTATAGTCTTAAATTTGTATCTGAAGTTTTAAAATTTTAAAACCCAAAATTTTCAAACAAAATTGGAGGGAAAATCGACCAAAACCAAAGTTGTAGGCCTCAATGAGAACAATAACTTTGTAGTTGATGAGTTTTTCATTTAAAATCATTTCAGGTCCCAAAAGCCTGGCTGAAGTTTTAACGTTTTGAAATTCAAATTTGTTAAATGACCTCAGATGACGAAACACTTAGAATCAAAGTTATAGATCTCGATTAGAACAATAAATTTGTAGTTTATGACTTTTTTCATCTGAAGCCGTTCATGGTTCTAAATATTCATTTTAAATCATGAAAAGTGAATACTAGGGGAATTGATATGCTATATAGACACAAGTGACTTAGTGATGGAGTGGTTACAGGAGAGTGGTTATAGGAGCAAAGGACAAAGGTCTCATATTAATCCCAGCACCGCGTATCATGAAAAATAGCGTGGAGTTGGAGCTGGAGCAGCTTCCCGGTACCATGAAGCTAGAGCTAGTGGGGGGCTTCCTAGGATTGAAACAAAATTTTTTGCTATTTTTTTGACCTGTTTTTGAAATTTTGAAAATTCCAAATCATTGTTGGCTGGTAATACGAACCGACTGTGATAAGCTATTATCATCGTCGGTTGCAAATCAGTTTGTGATGAGAATGTCATCACCACCGACAGCTTACTGTCGAGACCGAAAAGAGTTAGTTATAGGGCTTTACAAACTGCTAGTGATAGATCTGATATAGTAGTGTGTGATCCTAATAAAAGATATTTTACTAAAGAGAGGGTGGAAAGGGAACACTAAGTGTAACTTATGTGGCTTAGAAGAAACAGCAGTACATCTTTTTTTTTTGACTGTCCGTATGGCTAAATTTTTGCGGAATGCATTGTTCATCACTTTTAATTTGCAACCACCCAAGAATACAGTCCACTTGTTTGTTTGTTGATAAAGAGTTTACTTCAAGTTTGAGAAATCAGGTTATAATGGGGTTGACGCACTATTACAGCAGGCATCACAGTCCGGTCCAAAACCCCCCCATCTCTTACAATTATGCCACTTTGCACTAACTTGTCGACGGTGATGACATGGTTAATATCGACAGTTCAAAACCTGCAGTATTAATGGTAGATCACTGTCGTTTTAGTCATTTCATCCGCTGTTGTTAGGGTTACTGTCGTTTTGTCATTTCATCTGCTGTTGTTAGGGTTATTTTCGCAGTCGGTTCCTATCAAAATCCAGCATTGCATATTTACTAAGCACAGTCGTTTTGAGGATGCAAACGTCATTGACCTGTAATATGATCGACGGTTGATTGGTTCACCCTACGGCACCTAGGTGACCTGCACTAACGTTTCGTAATTTGATACGGCTGTGTTGGCCATGATCAGCATCGCATCGGTTATGCGTACAATCCGTCAGTGTATAGGTTGTTATGAAAGGCGGTCCATGTTTGAATCTGCCTTTGATGACTACTATGGGTGTCTGAGACTGCTCCGCTCTCATTTTTCTAGCTCTGCTTCACGAAATCCACCATGAAGCAGCCTCACTATGGAGTTTGTGGAGCAGGTGGTACTGTCTGACACACAACCTAGCTCCAGCTCTAGAAATGCGTTGTTTGCATGCAAATGGTTCATTATGCCCTTGATTAAAATTGTACTTAATATTTTTTGAGAAAAATAGAAAACAAATAATAGAAAATTAACAGAGGCCATAATTCAAATACAAATAATTGTCCCATAAATTGGTGCAAAGATGCTGCTAATATACAATTACTTTGCTATGCAATCATTACCATTGAAAGTACTAGTCATCCATGTATTTAATTCTTCATATTGTCCTCTGTTTGATAAAAGCAACACCTTCAGCCCTTCATATTCATGTGATGTTGATAGAAATCATTTTTCCTTGAGCCCTTCATGTTCATGTGATGTTGATACTAAGATAGTTGTGGTTTTTAAATTTTAAATGGTCTTACAATAGTTTAATTAATTTTTAAAGTCTAAAGATTTTGGGGGTTTTTTGCTGATTTAATAATGATTATTACTTTTTCCAAGGATTATTAATATTTTTCCTGTTTTTTTATTTTTATGATTTTTTGATCGGTTTCCATGTACCAATCACTTTGTACATGGATGAAATACACGGATGAAAACAGGAGTAGTAGCCTCCTATTTGTGTATCTACGGAACACGCGCGTATGGGTAGGGGAAGCGATCAGGGAAACTAATTGGTGATTAATGAGTGGCAAGGTGGATAATTATCTCTTAACTCCATGTAAGAGTACAAAACTTCAAAAACTGAAGTACCCCAGAAAAAAACGTGGAGCTGGCCTCCCGCTCCACATTTTTTGCGGAACGGAGTTCTTAGAGCTGGGAGTGTTTGGCAGCGCGGAGCTGGAGCGAAGCTAGAAAAACAAGAGCAGAGCAGTATCAAACACCCCCTATATCACCGGCAGATGTGGTTGGAAAACCAGTGTTGTAGTTATCCACATGACTTATGGTTACTTGCATTAACAGACGATGAAAACATTATGATTAGGAGCATTTATCGGGTTAAAGCGGTGGTGGTCCATTTTGGTATTAACGCCAGTATTTAATCCATGGTGGCAGCCGTGCAACTCCTACGTGGGGCTGCCGCGGGCGTGAGCAGGGCGGGCGAGGCCAAGCCAGCGCCAACGCGGTCGGGCGAGTTGCGGATACGGTGGCGGATCTGGCATTGCCGCTATTTTTTCTCTTTTTTGTTTTGTGAGTATGAGAATCACTGTCGGGTGAGCATCTGGCAATAGAAAGGACCACCCTATCACTACCAACCTTGCACTACCGGATCAAAATTCGGCAGTGAAAGCCAGTTTTGAACCGGCAGATGAATAGCAATTATTGCATAGTGGATGGAGCCATTCGACTTACTTGTCATCAAGTCCTTCGAGGGCTATTGTCGGTGATATAGACCTAGGGTATGCCATCAGACATTGTGATCAAGCAACTAGATGTAGGAAGCTTAGGCGCCGACTTCACCGATATATGATAGCCATTCTGTTACTAACTAACTAGTAATAAACATATCTAGTAAACTGATCGTCATCTATGTAACCCTACCCCCAAGTATATAAGGTGGAATAGAGAGCCCTCGATCGGTACCAATTAAAATACCCAGCAACCCCTTGTAACTCGAGCACGTGAGATTAAGAAGATCTACTCCAAACTGGACGTAAGGTATCACATACCTGAACCATGATTCCCTATACGTGATACGATGATCTCCATTGCAGGGGTCAAAAACTACGACACTATGTGACTCACAACATTCTTTTTTCCATGCACAAATTAAATAATTGCATTTTCCCTTATGCACTCCAACATGAAACCAACCACCGGAGAAGCTTAAAGGCAAGTACATTGTTACATGCCAGCAGTTTTAAAGATCATCTCATGCAATACTGTCGGTGTTTCAAGTTACAAACTAGTAAATTTCTAGTATTACGTGTCTAGCTCGGATGGTGTGCTTAGAGGACACGAGGTTTATACTGGTTCGGATAGAAAGTCCCTACGTCTAGTTCATCGTTGCTGCTCGTGTTACTAGCACTGAAAGTTTGAAGTAGAGGTTACGAACGAGTGAGAGAGGGACAGGTCCCAAGTCTCTGATGTGCGTGTGCTCCTAAGGAGTGTTGGGGCATGTGTTTTGATGTTTATAGCCGTGTAGAGTGGTGAACCACCGTCCTCCATCCTGGGGCGTCCTGCTTCCCCTTTTATAGATGAAGGGAAAGAGCAGGTTACATAGAGAGAAAGAGGGAGAAGAGCCAAGGAGAGGAAGGCTTCTAGGACCGCCAGGCCTTTCTTCTCCTTTATGCGGGTCTCGCCGACACTGCAGATGGTGACAGGGACGGCTCCACGCCAGGTGCCTGTTCGCCGCTGATGCCATGCCCCGGCATTGTCAGCAGGTCATGACATCCCATTCTGTTCCGATGGACGACGCGGTGAACCATCATGCTGGTCAGTGGCCAACAGGGAGTAGGTAGCATAGTGACCATGAATCCATCACTGTTGGTGATGTGAGTTCCCTGGAGTGACATGTCGCGGGCATGGGTCATGTTGAGATGTGCCCGCTCCCTGCACGATGCTAGAAGTTTGACCTTGGGTTGTACTTTCTGGCCTGTAGTGGTTGACGGCGGTACGGGCTTCTATCAGCAGCCGCGCCTAAGGGGTCGGGTGAGACAGAGCCCTCGACCCATAGGTCGGGCGAGGCAGGGCCCCCAACCCAGAGGCTGGGCTAGGCGGAGCCCCTGACCCAGAGGTCAAGCGAGGCGGAGCCCCCGACCTAGAGGCTGGGTGAGGCGGGGCCCTCGACCTAGAGGTCGGGTGAGGCAGAGCCCACCCTCAGAGGTCGGGAGAGGTGGAGCCCGCGCACTTGGGGGTCGGTTGGAGCTGCAGTCTCGCTCTTGACTGCTCGGATGAATCAATGTTGATGACCATTAGCTCCTCCTCTTTGGGTACCCTAGTATTGGTCACCGACAGTAGCCCCTAAGCCTATATAGGAGTAGAATACTCCTTCGGAGGCTTTTCCAAATAGGAGGACTCTGAGGGCCTTGGCCTTCTTTTATCTCCCATGGCGTGTCCTGGGGACAGTGATTCCCTTTCGTCGTGATTGGACCCCTCGGGGGTATAGCCATGAGATTCGGTGGGTCAGAAAAGGTCTTTCCAGATTCTGACCCCTACGGGGGTCTATCGTTCTACGACCGCGCGTTCGGTCTCCTTGTGAGTCCAATTTTCCTCGAGCCCCCGCCCGTAGTAGGGGTCCGGTCGAGGGTCGATTTGTCTTTGTGATCATCTTTCCTCAAGCGTTTTTTCTGATAAAAATGGAGGGGCGGAGCCGTGCCATGATTTTCCTCTATAGACGAATCATTGTGCTCGGTGAGCTGTTAACGGGCTAGTCCAAGTGGGGCCCCGGCATCCCGTTCACGAGGGTCCAGCTTGGGTCAACTGGTGACCGACTCCAGATTCTCAGTGGTCAATCCATATAGTTCTCAGGTCCGTTCGACCGGTCCTGAGGGCTCTCTACCTTTCTTCAAGGAAAACCGATGGATCGTATTCGGCCGAGACTCGAACGTGGGCTAGGATGCCTGTGGCACTCGTGCGCCCAGATACTGGCCGCTAGTGGGCCCATCCCTTTTGTATTGTTTGAACAAGTCTATTCTTTCATTTTGGTTGAACAAATTTGTTCTTTCTCCCCTTTTTATGTGTAAAAAGGGGTAAAGCGCTTCGACCCTTCCTGTTGTTAAGATTGTAGAGCTTGAGAAGCGGGCAAGGAACTCTGATCATGCTGGTAAGCAAGAGTGTCGTAGCCGCTGGGGCGTAGGTTTCTTGTAGTCCGACTAGCCTTACTCAGTCGTTTGTTTCTATAAACCTTGCCTCTAGGTTTTTAATGTGAGAAAGAGGTTGGGCGCGGCGACTGTTTCAGAAAGGGTATATATATACCCTTATCAGCCCCTGAGTGAGACCTGACCCTTTGCCGTTGCTGGGGTCGGGTTTCACTAAAGATCAAGAAGACGATAGCGAAACTAGTAGGAGAAAGCGTTTTTTGTTTTAGAAATGTTATTCTTAGTTTTCGTTCATACCCCCTCCCTAGGATCCGAGCCATCGTTCTGTGACCGCGCATTCGGTCTCCTTGTGAGTCCAACTTTCCTTGAGACCCCACGCGTAGCGGGGGTCCAATCGAGGGTCATCTCGTCTTTGTGATCGTCACCCTGTCTGCGGTTTCTAGAACTAGAGGGGTTGAGCTAACGTCACTTGCCTCGATGGCTCGAGTGTCACGCTCGGTGAGCTCGCTAACAGGCATGTTCGAGTGGAATCCAGGTTCGTCGTTTGTAACGGGGTCGGCATAGCCCTCATGTGGCATTCCACTGCTCCTTAACCCACCTCCCAGCAGATGCCTAAGTTGTTCCGAAGACCGACTTAGGTGGCCCGCTGGCCTCCCCTCGATGGAGATTCTGTGGGTATGGCTCGAGGTTAGGATCGAACAAGAAGGACAAGATGACCCTATCCGCTTCTGAGCGGGTCAAACAAGGGCCACTGGGGCTCATCTATGTTTTCTCCCCTGGCTCTGTTCGACATGAGGCAGCCTCGAGCCCTTCGCGGGCTAGCCTTCTAACCTCGGTTTGTTGCCGCTCATATCGAATGAGACGACTACCGCTTCGTGACGTGACGCGAAGCATTGTGATGCAATAATTGCATATGTGATGCTTGGATGTATGAGAATGAATGAATGAATGATCATGCACTGGAAAAGTAAAGTGGGGGTTGGTAAAGTTACCTCGATGGCTCAAGTGACGGGTTTAGGGAGCTCTTATCAGATATGTCCGAGTGGAATCCGGATCCATCGTTCGTGACGGAGTCGGCGTAACCAGCATGGGGCATCGTGTTGCTCCTTACCCGTCTCTCGGCAGTGGCCCGAGCTGTCCGATCGACTTGGGTGACCCGCTGGCATAGGACTTACCTCGATGGCTCGAGTGATAGATTCGAGGAGCTCTTACTGGATATGTCTGAGTGCAATCTAGGTCTGTCGTTCATGACGGAGTTGGCATAACCCGCATGGGGCATCCTACTGCTCCTTACCCATCTCTGCATAACCCGCATGGGGTATTTTGATCGACATGGGTGACCCGCTGGCATAGGACTTACCTGCGGAGATAGAGGATGAGATCATCTCGCCCAAGAAATTAGTTAGGTAGAAAAGCTAGGCGACGAACTTGTAATAAATGGACAAGCTCTTAAATTTTGTTATGGCCAAATAGATTTTTAGCCCTTCTCCCCTTTTGTATAAAAAGGTTAATGCGTTCCAACCCTTTCCATCATTAAGGCTGTAAAGCTCAGGGTGCAGGTGAACAAACTCTAATCACACTGGTGAGCAAAAACGTCGTAGCCGCTGGGGCGTAGGTTTCTTGCAGTCCGACCAATTTTACTCAACGTTTGTTTCCGCAATCCTTGCTTCTAGGTCTCAACATGAGAGAGGGTCGGGCACATAGAATGTTTGCCAGGTGGATATACTCTTAAACGCATACCGACTCTTTCCGTAGTTAAGGCTAAAAAGCTCGTGGTGTGGAAAAAACTCTGATCACGCTGGTGAGCAAAAACACCATAGCCGCTGGGACGTAGGTTTCTTGTAGTCCGACTAGTTTTACTCAGCGTTTGTTTCTACGACCCTCGCTTCTAGGTCTTAACGTGAGAAAGGGTCAGGCGTAGAGAATGTCTACCAGATAGATATGCTCTTATCAGCCTCTGAGTGAGGCCTGACCCCCTACCGTTGCTGGGGTCGGGTGTCACTAAAGATCGAGGAGTTGATAGCGAAAATGATAAGAGAAAGTGTGCGTAAATTAAGGGTAAAAGCGACGTAGTTGTTCGATGTTCTAGGCGTTGATGAAGACTTTGTCGTCAATGGTATTGAGATTGTAGGTGTCTGGTTAGAGCACCACCATGATGACGTATGGTCCCTCCCACGACGGAGAGAGCTTGTGGTGGTTCTTGTTGCTCTGGACGAGGCAGAGCCTATGGGGGTATTAACCCCTATACCCTTACGGCTAGGCTTGGGCCGGCCCAGTCTAGGGGGTTCGGTCCACTAGAAGACGACACGTGGTTTGGCCAATCTGCTCGGAGTCCTACGCAAGGAATCAAGACAGACTTAGAGATCAAGCAAGATCCTGGTCGGTTAGAATAGGAATCCTTATCTGGCCACCTATGGCAATTGTAACCGGTTAGGATTAGTTTCCAGATCTGTAACCCTGCCCCCAGACTATATAAGGCGGGCAGGGGACCCCTCTCAAAATCATCTCTCATTGACATACTGCAATACAATCAGACATAGGACGTAGGTATTATGCCTTCATGGCGGCCAAACCTGGATAAAACCTCGTGTCTGTCTTGCGTCACCATCTTGTTTGTAGCTTGCGCATCTGTCTGCCGATAATCTACTACCTTGGGCATACCCCTAGGTAGACTGCCGACCATATTTCATCGACAGTGGCGTGCCAGGTAGGGGGTGTGCGTACTGCTCCCCAGAAGAACAAGATGGTCATCATCCCCGGATCCATGGCTATGCCAAACGGCCTCACGTTCACCATCGGCTAGATCACCTAGACCACTGGCTCCGACAACTTCATCGCCATGACCACGGAGGAGGCGCGGATTCAATCTGTGTCGACCATTGCTTCATCTGCATCAGCTACGGCTCCGACCACGGTGGATCTGGCTCCGACCACGTCAGCTTCATCTTCAGCCACGCCGACAACCCGTCATCCGCTTCCTCGCTACAAAGGGAGGCAGATCGACAACATCGACCTGCTCGACTCCATCGATCGGGTCGGCACCAAACATGCCGAAACCCTAGCTCTGGTAAGTTCGATTCAAAGTCAACCTAATGAGCAGGTAACCACTACCCACAACAGATCTACCCGACCAGCTCGGGCCAGTCATCTTGCATGGCTCGGTACGGATCTTGTGGTCACATCTACTCCTAAAGGGTGCTCCGTTCGTCGCCGACCAGCCCCCGCGACGGGTCTCCGGCTCTCCGAGTACGAAGCCTCGATGGAGAACTACCAGGCCCAGCCCTACGGCCTGCGCAACTTCGTCAACATGGTCCGGATTGAGGAGTATCTAGGAGGGTCGGTCCACACAATTCAAGAGGGTGGCTCAAGCTCCTCGTCTGGCATCGCATCTAATGCCTCCGTCCACACTGAGCTCCAGCATCATGACAATGAAGGCGTTGAATACGATCTGGATATCCCAGACCATGCCCCAGGTTTCCCACGATTCCCATCCTTCCCACCAAGGTGAGGAGACTTGATCAATGTTGTCAGCAATGATGAACCACCGGCAGTTGGTGAAACAGAACAAGAAAGGTTGGCACGCGAAGGACGCAATATTGATCGATTTAATCGCCGACAAATCAAAGCCGAGGCAGAAGAGGAGGCACGACGCATAAGGGTCTAGCCACACGACCTTAACAATGCCTTTGATAGGGTGGGGGACAAGCAGGTCTTCAGGACTCCAAGCGCCAACGTAGCTATTGCTATGACAACAATGCAACGACTACCCAATACCCCGGAAATCCAAGCAGTTCGTGATGATATACAAGCTTACCGGATGGTTGCTATGGCCCAGACCACAGAGATTGTAAATCAAGGCCAGGCTTCATCCGTCTCAGTCGAATCAAGCCATAGCCACCAGTACTCAAGTCGCTCACAGCCACCCAACCAACGTGGCTCGTGCAACAACGACCCATCAGACAACCGTCAAGGCAGAAACGGTGGTCATGATGGTGGTCGGAACGACAACCGCCGAGACAACCGCGATAATCGCCGTGATAACCACGGTCGCAGGGTTAACCAGGGTGGCAATCGGGGTCACCATGATGGCAATAACAATCTCCGCCATTCCCTCGGGGAACGTGATCTGCGCGATCACATTAACCAAAGAGCCAACGATCGTGCATCCCACAAAAGCTATTGCTATATGGAATATGATACTACCCACGACCCTCTGGGTTTGAAGCAGTTTACTCCACACCTTCGCCAAGTCATATGGCCCAAGAACTTTAAGCTCGAGAAACTTTAGAAGTACGATGGCAAGGAGAACCCCGAATTATGGGTTATGCTCTACGAAACCATGTGTAGATCAGCCATGGCTGATGAGCACGTCATGTCTAATTACTTCCCAGTCGCCGTCGGCCATGCAGCCCACCAATGGCTGGTTAGCTTGCCGACGAACTACTTTGATTCTTGGCAAGAGCTCAAGCAAGCATTCATCGACAACTTCATTGCTACTTGCGAGCAACCCGGCAACAAATATGATCCGCAGCAGATTCGAGATCGCAAAGATGAGCCACTACACGAGTACGTCCGACGCTTCTCGGAGATGTGCATCAAGGTCCCGTCAATCTCCGACAATGAGGCAATCGAGGCTTTCATCACTGGTCTCCGCTTCCATGATGCCCTAAGGGACAAGCTCCTCCGCAAGAGACCTGAGTCAGTCACAGCGCTCCTAGCCACTACCAAAAAATATGCGGATGCTGATGATGCTAAAAAGATAATTATCGAAGAAGCAGCTAGGGTTCCACGCTCCGACCACCCCCTGCACCGCGACGACTACCACGGCAACCATGGTCGGAATGACAATTTTGATTGCCGCAACCAGCGCAACGATCCCCGCGACCACCGCGACCAGCATAATCAGCGGTGTAATCGCCGTGACGATTACAAGGGCAAGCTGCTCGGGAAGACAATGGCGAGGTCAACACCATTAAAAAAGGTGGCGGACGTCGCAACTACGAAGAAGACTATGCCAAAGCATTGAAAGGACCCTGCCAGCTCCATCCCAAGTCAAACCATACCATGGAGAATTGCCACGTTCTCAAGTCTATCTACACGTGTCAACAAGCTCCGGGTACATCCGACAAGCCTAACAACGCAGGGGAACAGCGCAATGAGGACAATGATGATGAAGACGTAGATCCCCGTCACAAGTACGTCAAGCCAACCGATCGCGTCCACACCATCATTGGGGGCAAAGTGTCCATTGAGACCAAACGAGAACGCAAGCTGCTCGCCCGCGCTTGTTTGAACATGGCCAACGTCGACAACCTCATCGCCAATCCATGGCTTCCTCCTTGGTCTCACCATGAGATCTCCTTCAGTAGAAAGGACCAATGGGCTGCTATACCTGAGCCAAGGCATTTTCCCCTGGTTCTCGATCCGTGTATCAACAAGGTTCAGTTCGACAGAGTGCTGGTTGACGGTGGTAGTTCCATCGATATACTGTTCAAGAATAGTTTGCCAGCCCTGAAGATAACCCAGGCTGATCTCAAGCCATACGAGGCATAGTTCTAGGGTGTTCTCCCCGGATAGAGCTCTACACCTCTCGGGCAGATCACGCTACCTATGCAATTTGGTACCCCAGACCACTTCTGCACCGACTACGTCAACTTCGTGGTCGCTGACTTCGACGGCACCTACCATGCTATCCTTGGTCGACTGGTGCTCACCAAATTCATGGCCATACCTCACTACAGGTATTTGGTGCTCAAGATGCCTACCGAGAAAGGGGTTCTAACTCTTAGGGGCAATGTATACGCAGCTTATACCTGCGAGGATGACAGCTTCAAAATAGCAGAGGCTCACGACCTCTCTATTCGCATGGCCAAGACCATGCTCGATGCCAAGAAGACGCCAGCCGACCACCTGGAGATCCCAGAGCTCGAGGCCCCACGCAAGAATGTCAAGTCTAAAGAGCACAAAGCGATTCAGCTGGTCGACGGTGATCCCAGCAAAATGGCCCTTATCGGGGCCAACCTGGATCCTAAAGAGCAAGACGCGCTCGTTAGGTTCTTGAGGAGCAATGTGAGTGTGTTCACATGGAAACCCGCTGACATGCCCGGTGTACCTCGGAACTTGATCGAGCACTCATTGAATGTCGACGGCAAGGCCAAACCAATCAAGCAGAAGCTACGATGGTCCGCTCGTGACAAAAAGGAGGCTATTAGGGTAGAAGTTATACGGCTTTTGGCAGCCAGATTTATCAAAGAAGTGTATCATTCAGAGTGGTTAGCCAACCCGGTTCTTGTACGCAAAAAGAATAATGAATGGAGAATGTGCGTTGATTACACTGATCTCAACAAACATTGCCCTAAAGACCCCTTCGGCTTACCTCGCATAGACGAGGTCGTAGATTCAACCGCCGGTTGCGAGTTGCTCTCCTTTCTTGATTGCTACTCTGGTTATCACCAGATCGCTCTCAAAAAGGATGACTAGATCAAGACATCCTTCATCACGCCCTTCGGGACCTACTGCTACACGACCATGTCGTTCGGGCTCAAGAACGTCGGGGCTACCTACCAATGCGCCATACAGGCCTGCCTCAATGATGAGATAAAAGACGACCTCATCGAGGCTTATGTTGACAATGTAGTTGTTAAAACCAAGGAAGCATACACCCTTGTTGACGACCTCGAACGTACCTTTGCAGCTCTTAACACGTTCTAATGGAAATTAAACCTAAAGAAGTGTATCTTTGGTGTTCCATCTGGTATATTGCTCGGCAATGTCGTCAGTCACGACAACATACGCCCTAACCCAGAGAAGGTAAAAGCTATCTTGGACATGAAGCCACCTAAAAAGGTGAAGGATGTTCAGAAGCTCACCGGATGCATGGCTGCCCTCAGCTGTTTTATATTAGGATTAGGCGAAAAGGGACCACCATTTTTCAAGCTGCTCAAAGCAACCGAGAAGTTTGAGTGGTCAGAGGAGGCAGACGCTGCTTTTACACAGCTGAAGCAATTCCTTACATCACCTCCAGTCCTCACTGCTCCCAGAGAAGACAAAACCCTCCTGCTTTACATTGCGGCAACTAATCGGGTGGTCTCCACTGCCATGGTGGTCGAGCGTGATGAGCCCAGCCACGTCTACAAGGTACAGCGACCAATATATTTCATTAGTGAGGTACTCAATGAATCCAAGACTAGGTACCCACAGATTCAGAAACTGATCTACGCCATACTGATTACATCCCGAAAGTTGAAACACTACTTCGACGGATATCGTGTGGTGGTCATGACCGAGTACCCTCTAGGAGACATCATTCACAGCAAGGATGCGAACGGGCGCATCGTCAAATGGGCAATGGAGCTATGCCCTTTCTCCTTGGAATTTTCCAGCCGTACTACAATCAAGTCTCAGGCGCTTGTCGATTTCATCGTCGAGTGGACAGACTTAAGCACACCTGCCTCTTAGGGGCCCACCGAGTATTGGAAGATGTACTTTGATGGCTCTCTCAACATCGACGGTGCAGGAGCAGGAGTCCTTTTCATGTCACCATCCAAGGAGCAGCTCTGTTACGTCCTCAGGATTTATTTCCCGGCGTCTAATAACGCCACCGAGTATGAAGCATGCCTACATGGTCTGCGCATTGCTGTTGAGCTCGGTGTCAAATGTCTCTATGTCTACGGAGACTTAGCTCTGGTCATCAATCAACTCAACAAGGACTGGGATACGACCAGTGAAAAGATGGATGCATACTGCAAAGCGATCAGAAAGCTGGAAGGCAAGTTCTACGGCATCGAGTACACACATGTGGTCCGGGACAAAAATCAAGCAGCAGATGCGCTATCAAAGTTAGGATCATCCCACGCCAAAGTCCCACATGGCGTATTTGTTCAAGGCCTGCTCATGCCTTCCATCAAAGAAGAAGATCATGCGGTCGACAAGCCCCCAGACCAGCTATTGGTGGCTACCGTTCCGGCGTTAAACACCACCGAACCACCTCCGACCACTAAGGAGCCTGACTGGAGAGTACCTTTCATCAAGTACTTGACAGATGGTAGCGGTTACACCGATCAGACGGAAGACAAACGCCTGATGCGTCACAGTAAGCAGTATCTGCTCATTGATGGCAAATTGTGGCGCAAGAACGCGAAGGAGGAAATCTTGATGAAGTGTATAACCTAGGAGGATGGTGAAAATCTCCTGGACCAAATCCACTCTGGCTCATGCGGCAACCACGCAGCCTCGAGAACGCTGGTTGGCAAGGCTTTCTGAGCAGGGTTCTATTGGCCGTCAGCCGTAGCCGATGCAGAGAAGCTAGTCCGCCATTGTGAAGGTTGTCAGTTCTTCGCCAAGAGGATCCACGTACCATCACACGAGATTCAGACGATACCAACTTCTTGGCCCTTCGCATGCTAGGGACTAGATATGATCGGGCCTTTCAAACCGGCCCCTGGGAAATTTACATGCATCTTTGTGCTGATCGATAAATTTTCCAAGTGGATAGAGTACATGCCCCTAGTCCAGGCATCTTCAGAAAAGCCTGTCACGTTCATCGACCAGGTCATCCACCGATTCGGCATACCCAACAGCATCATCACTGATCTGGGTACTTAGTTCACCGGGAACGCTTTTTTGGGACTTCTGCGATGAAAGGAGCATAGTAGTAAAATACGTCTCGGTGGCGCACCCTAGACCTAATGGACAAGTCGAGCGGGCAAATGGTATGATCTTGGACGCACTTAAGAAGAGGATGTATAGAGAAAATGACAAAGCTCCTGAAAGATGGCTTAAAGAGTTACCAGCCGTGGTCTGGGGTCTCAGAACCCAGCCCAGTCGCAATACCGGCGTATCACCATACTTTATGGTTTATGGCGCTGAGGCAGTGCTCCCAGCAGATATAGCCTTCAGATCAGCACGGGTAGAAAACTACGACGAAGACAAGGCCAATGAAGTACGGGAGCTAGAAGTGAATAGTGCAGAAGAGAAGCGGCTCGATTCTTGTGTACGTACAGCCAAATACCTCGCTGTTTTGCGCAGGTACTACAACAAGAACGTCAAGGAGCGGTTCTTCATGGTTGGGGACCTGGTCTTGAAGTGGAAGACGAATCAGGCTGGTGTCCACAAACTCGCAACCCCATGGGAAGGACCCTTCATGATCAAGGAGGTTACACGCCCCACATCTTACAGGTTAGCTCGCCTAGACGACACAGACGTACCCAATTCCTGGCACATCGATAAGCTTAGGCGTTTCTATGCTTAGATGCTAAGATATGTACCCCTTTTGTACTATTGATTTATTTCAATAAAGCTATTATGATTTCTCCAACCACTCTAATGTGTCACTTCGAAGTCTATTGTTATTTTAACTATACCAGTTTGAACCGACCACCATTCCTTCTCGGGTTCTCGGAGCAGGCCCTGTCTCCGATTCCTCCCAACGCGTGCATGGGATCCGCTCTCTACGCTATGGGTGATCGGCAGGTGCTCTCTGGTTTGACTTGTATGCTTCTACGTGTGCACAAGCTACACACCTCACACTATGACCGCAAGGCAAACCAGGGCCGTACAAACCTTTCAGGATGATGTGTCGACTAAACTGATACAACTAAACAGAACACCAACACGTTCTAACTTAGTTACATCAACATGATATCCGAGCTTAAATATGTTTTCTACAAAACACACAAGCTCATGTTGATATATAGTTACGTTATTACAAGCTTGCCTGAATAGGTCCAGGTTTACAATAACACAACTACATCTTCTTCTACAGCTATAGCCTACACTAATGGCTGGCCGGGGCACGCGACACCTACTACTCGCTGGGCCTGACATCGTGCAAGGGTCTCGAGGACTCTGGCATTGATTGAGCTAAAGAAGATGGCCCTGCCAATGCCTGGCTGGTCGAGACCGCAGGCTTCGCCGGTTGGCTTAAAAATGACAGCGCTGCCAGCTGACTTGTTGATGGCGTTCCCTGTATAGGTGGTGTCACGCCTCCACACAGGTTAATGTTGCCAATTATTTTCACTGACAAGTCCAGCTGGGTCATCCGTAGCTCCTCAGCCTTGTCTGGATTTACCTCCTTCGGGTATCTAGCTTCCAGGCGCTTAAGATCGATCAGGGGGTAGTGAGCACGCACCATGCTCAGCACATGTGCGCCTGCGTACTCTCCTGCCTCCTTCACAAACTCCTAGAACCATCCCCATGCCCTTTGGCATCTCTCGATCAATCCCAGCGGTGGCGCCCTTGGCACGTCCTCTCCTAGCGCCGGATCGACGAGGTTAAGGACCGGCAAAATGCCCGTTGCCACCTCCTAGCATCGGTTTTTCTAGGTGTCACGATCCTTGGTGATCTCTAGGCACTGTGCCTTCTAGCCATCATGGTCTTTTATCACGGCCTCCAAATGCTTTTTTGCATTGACTTTTATAACTGCAAACCATACATGCTGTTAAGATGCTATATTACGCCAAACTACGGCAGGCAACAAAAGTGAGCAAAGGGGTTTGGAAAACTTACCTTTCAGCTCCTCTGTCATCTTGGTCGTGTGGTCAAGGAGCTGCAACTGGTCTTGTGCCAGTTTTCTGTTGTCCTCTTTCAGGCGATCACACTCCACGACCGCACGACTTTTCTCCTCTCGGAGACGGACCACTTCAGCTTCTAAGTTTGCACTACAACTGTTACTACCAACAACGCAACAGCACTTGTCAGTAGTCGTTGTGATAAAGTGGCTACTTACTTGTTCTTTCCCGCTCTTTATTGTTGAGCTGGATGACTAGGTTTTGGTTCTGGGACTCTTGCACCGTCTTTTCATGGGTGGCAGCTTCAAGTTGCTGGTGCAAGCGTTCCACCTCCGCCGTCAGTTCCTTGTTGCTTGCAGCGATCCCCTCGATCTGGTCGAAGCATTTCTTGCGGTACCTTGCGGTCTTCATTAAGTCCTATGTGCAGATAGCTAAGTAAGACAGCTGTGACTAGACAGCGAGATCAGGGGGTGAAGCGAAGCTTACCTGCACTTCCATCACCAGTCGTTTCACCACTCGTTCAACTTTCTTGGTTTCTTCGACCTTTGGGATTTCCTCATGGACAACCCATTGGTTGTTCCACCAACGCGACACATATACATGTTGTCGCTTGTCCAGCGGATGGCCCAGGACCTCCTCCACTTTGTCCTCTTTGGGCTCTTCTTCGGGTCTCGGTGCTGGTCCGGCGTTAGCAGTTTCTGTGATCACCAAAGCCTTCCCACGTGCTTCAATGTCAGTGAATGTGGGCTATGCTCTCACCTCCGGTTGTTGCTCCTCGGTCTGCTCTATCACCCTTGATGCTGAAGTGTTGCCCTCAGCAGGTCTAGCACTCGGAGCACTCATGTCCGGCTTAGTTGGTCCCTCGACCACCTGCTCGGGGACTATTGTCTGACTGCTCCCTTGCTGAGGCCCCGACGGATCTTCTGCTATGGCTTCCTCAGTGGCCAGCTGCTGGGCAGTCTGCTCTGCACTTATTGGTGGAGCCACAGAACTTCCGGCTAGCTGGTCCGGACTTTCTATGGACGCTGAACTAGTACATCCAACAAAAGTTTAGAAAGCAACCATATTCAATGCAAATTGCTAACTTATAATAAGGTTACAGATACTTACATGTTAGAAGCGCGGAATGATGTGGCGAATGCGCGTCTCTTCGGCCGCACTTGCTCCACGTGCTGTGTGGGTGACTCCTGGTCTCCCTCTACATCCAGCACTATCGCTGGGCCTTGGTGCCCGACACATCCGCCGCTTGTCCTTCACACTGCAGTGGTTGGTGGTGTGCTCGGTCGGGTTGTCGCTCCCGTCGCCGGTCGCGTTCCTTGCCCAGGTACTCCCGAGGTCGACCCGGCTGCATCCTTCACCACCATCGGCAATGTGGGTCCCATAGGAGCGGAGGAAACACCCTGCTCCATTGACTCTAGTTGTTTTCTCCTCTTTCGAGGGACAAGTCGAAAGGTGTCTGCATCCTCTGCCTCCTCTGTGTCATCGTCCGACCAGGAAAAAATTGCCTGTCGACGCTTGCAGGCAGTTTTCTCCTTCGGGCCCTCCTCAGGCTCATTGATACTTAGTGGCCCCCTGGTGAGCAGGGTGGTTGCTGATCTCTTCTTTGGCTATTTGGGGGCAGCCGACTGCTTACCAGCGGCTAGGGCTGCTGCCTCCTCTCCAGCTCCAAGCACCGCCCAGTCGACGTCCTCGTCTTTGATCTCGACGCTGGTCTAGGTGGTGGGACCAGCTCCTTGTGGCCACTCCACTCCAGGGGGTGGTGATGCAAACACTGTCGCTCTATCCCGACCATTAACCTGGAAAACAAAAATGGGTGAACACAGTAAGTTTCCACTTATCCTACCACAATATAAAACTATGGGTACAGGGCAAGACGAGTTACCATTGGGGGAGGTAGGGCAAGTTTGAAAGCATGCTCGATGTCGTTCAATCGGGCATAAATCGGATCAGCTAAGTTAAACAGCTCTCCAATTCTGGCTTTGACTTCAATTTTATCAAGTGCCTCCTGCCTTGTCCTTGTCGGGTCAGCGCTACCTTGATATTCATAGCCAGGATGTACTCTCCTCTGGTAGGGCTAGATCCGCCGGCTGATGAAGTTCCCGACCATGCTCGGACCATCTAGTTTTTTCCATGGGATCATTCCAAATATTTTTGGAATTTGTTCCAAGTGCTCGGGCTTCTCTGACCAACTTGTCCTCTTCTCCGGAATGTACCCCACATCGCATAGTGTAATCATGTTTGGCTCTTCGCGGATGTAAAACCATTTCTTATACCAGTCGTCTAGCGACGTGTTCCATGGGCAGTGTAGGTACTAGGCTTTCATGCCATCATGGAGGTTGAGGTACACGCCCTCGGCTATCTTCGAATCGCCGCTTCCTTTCTTCTGCAGACAGAAAAGATGGCGGAAAAAATCGAAATGGGGCTAGAAGCCGCCATATGCTTCGCAAAGATGTATGAAAGTGGCGACAAGGAGGATCGAGTTGGGATGCAGATTGCAAATCCCAATCTCATAGTAAAGACAGAGTCCCTGAAGAAAAGGATGTACCAGAACCCCAAATCCACGCTTAAAGAAGTCTTTGAACACCATGATCTCACCTAGTTGTGGATCAGGGTACCCCTCGCCCTCCGGCGCATGCCATCCTGCGAGCTCCTTGCTGTGGAGTACCCCCATGGTGATGAGGTCTTCAATGGTCTACTCGTTGCTTCTTGATTTCCACCACTCTTTCGCCATGACTCCTGCTTTCTTCTACGCATCGCTTTTCACCATGACTCTGGCCTTACTGATGAACGAGGAAATGGCGGAGGATTGATTGGTGGTAATTTCAGAGGTATTAGGGTTGGTGCGAGGAAGAAGATGGCTACGGCTGCGAATGGCAATGGGGTTCAGTAAAAAGTAACTTCTCTATTTTATACTATATTTAACCCAAGAGTTATGCCGTTTCGTCTGCCCAAGATTCTTGGGAGACGTGCGCACGCGCCGCAGGCGGTTGTTTTCATAGCCTCGAGATCTATGCCAATATATGCGCCTCTTCGTTGCCAGTGTGGGAGGGCCCACGCTAACGCACCTACTTACAGGTGTCACGCAACTGTTTGCTTGAAAAGACCAAAAGGCAATATGACGTGCTATACCCGTCTACTTCTTTAACCAGACGTGTCAAATTGGACTGGACAGAGCAAGTAAATAAATAAACACAACAATAATAGTACAAGTGGCAGATGGTTTTTCCCCACACTTCTCGTGCTTGGGGACTGTCTAGACCACCATTGTGCTCGGGGACTGTCCAGACCTCCATCGTGCTCAGGGACTGTCTAGATCACCATCGTGCTCGGGGACTGCCCAGACCACTATCGTGCTCGGGGACTGTCCAGACCACCATCGTGCTCGGGGACTATCCAGATCACCATCGTACTCGGGGACTGCCCAGACCACCATCATGCTCGGGGACTGTTTCGACCACTCTCATGCTCAGGGACTACCCCGACCACTCTCCTAACATATCTCGAAGACCGCTCTCCTTGGCTACACGTGATTTGTACTCACATACAGTTGAGAGGAATTTATTTAGACCTTGCTACAAGGCTGATACCATGCCTTCTAGCAAGCTTGGGGACTACATCGGTACGATGCACCTGTCGGTGCATCTCGTATTGCTTGTACGACGATTGGTTTCTCAACTTCAGTGGGAATTTTTTTTAGACCCTGGCACCACGTGCCTACGTCACCTACTACTAGGCTCGGGGACTAAGTGGGCACACTTCACCTTGCGGTGAATGTGCTTATTTTGTTGACCCCTATGCTCTGACTGTTGGCCATAACTATTATTGTATAAGGGTCACTTACATTTCTTTTCAGAAATACAAGTGGGCACACTTCATCAGGAAAGAAATCTTTTTCTTTTTTCTTTAGAGCACCATGCATTCTTTGGACAACCAAAATGTTCAGCTATAATCATGGTCTACTGCTTTCTATTCTGACCAGAATACTGGCACATTTGCTTGGTCAATGTTTCAACCAGTTGGAGATAACATGACGACGGATCGCATTAGCCGAAGGAGATCGAACGGCGTGTCGCAACATAATACATGGTGCTCGGGGACTAGCTGCGGGGGTATTAACCCCTATACCCTTACGGCTAGGCTTGGGCCAGCCCAGTCCAGGGGGTCTGGTCCACTAGAAGATGACGTGTGGCTTGGCCGATCTACTCGGAGTCCCGCGCAAGGAATCAAGACAGACTTGGAGATCAAGTAAGATCCTGGTCGGTTAGAATAGGAATCCTTATCTGGCCACCTATGGCAATTGTAACCGGTTAGGATTAGTTTCCAGATCTATAACCCTGCCCCCAGACTATATAAGGCAGGCAGGGGACCCCTCTCAAAATCATCCCTCATTGACATACTGCAATACAATCAGACGCAGGACATAGGTATTACGCCTTCACGGCGGCCGAACCTAGATAAAACCTCATGTCTGTCTTGCGTCACCATCTTGTTTGTAGCTTGCACATCTGTCTGTCGATAATCTACTACCTTGGGCATACCCCTAGATAGACTACCAACCATATTTCGTCGATAGAGCCCAGGTCCCCGACGTTGAAGGCCTGACCCCGTACTTGATGGCTGTGGTACCGGCGCAACGCTTGCTAGTACTTGGTTGAGTGGAGGAGGGCGATGTCACATGCTTAATCTAGCTGGTCCATAGCATCCTCGAGGGATGCCTCGGCTCCCTATTCATCATATGCCCTGACCCTCGGTGCTCCATAATCAAGGTCGGTCAGGAGGATAACCTCGAAACCATAGACCATGAAGAATGGTGTGTAGCCGGTGGACCAGCTAGGGGTCGTCCTTAGGCTCTAGAGCACCGTGGGAAGCTTCGTGACCCATCGTCCGCCAAACTTGTTCAACTGGTTGAAGATCCTAGGCTTGAGGCCTTGTAGGACCATGCCGTTTATGCGCTTGACCTGCCCGTTCGTACGGGGGTGCGCCATGGTGGTCCAATCGATGTGGATGTGGTATTCATCGTAGAATCGAAGGAACTTCTTTCTAGTGAACTGCGTGCTGTTGTCCGTGATGATGGAGTTTGGGACCCCAAAGCGATGGACAATGTCAAGGAAGAACAGCACAGCTTGCTCAGACTTGATCGTGGAGATAGGTCGAGCCTCTATCCACTTTGTAGACTTGTCTACGGCGACAAGCAAGTGCGTATAGCCCTTGGGCGCCCTCTTTAGAGGTCCAACCAGATCGAGCCCCTAGACCATGAATGACCACATGATGGGGATCATTTGGAGCACTTGGGATAGCAGGTGGGTCTGTCGAGCATCGTATTGACACCCTTGACAGGTGCGCACAATAACTTCAACATCAGCTACTGCGGTTGGCTAGTAGAAGCCTTGTCAGAACGCGTTTCCGACCAGGGTCCTAGGCACGGCATGGTGCCCGCAGACCCCACCATGGATATCACTCAGCAACTGCTTCCCTTGTTCGATGGGGATGCAACGTTGTAGGATCCCGTTGTGGCTTTGCCTATAGAGCTCGCCCTCAATAGGGACAAAGAACTTAGCACGACGCGTGAGCCGCAGAGCCTCCATTTTGTCTGTTGGCAGCGCCACATGGAGGTGGTAGTCGAGGTAGGGCGTCCTCCAATTGGCCAGAGAGTGGGGCTCTATCGCTGGATCCTCGTCAAGCTCCATGACTTTGGGGTCGGATGGAGCCACTGACTGGTTAGCCCCCGAGTCTAGGGTAGGCGACCCATCACCGGTTTGTTCTAGCTCCTCGTAGCGGACCAAGGGCTTGTACTGATCGCTGGCGAAGACACCCATCGGCACCGACTCTCGCCCGAACGCTATTTTCACCAGCGCGTCGACCGCCTCGTTGAGACGCCTCAGGATGTGACAGAGCTCGAGACCGTCGAACTTGTCTTCCAGCTGGCGGACTTCTCGGCAATATGCAGCCATCTTGGCATTGTGGTAGCTTGACTCCTTCATGACTTGGTCGATGACCAGCTGGGAGTCACCTCGGACGTTGAGCCATCGGATACCCAACTCGATGGTGATGCGTAGGCCGTTGATGAGTGCCTCATACTCGGCCACATTGTTGGAGTAGGGGAAATGGATGTGAACCATGTACCTCATGCATACCCCGTGGGGTGAAACAAAGACCAGCCCCGCATCGGCGCCTTTCTTCATCAGCGATCCATTGAAGTACATCGTCCAGTCCTCTTGGTCGATGACTGCTGGAGGCATTTGGACCTCAGTCCACTCTGCAACGAAATCGGCCAGCACTTGGGACTTGATGGCCATCCGAGGGGCATATGAAATGCCTTGACCCATCAGCTCGAGTGCCCACTTTGTGATTCTTCCTATGCCATCCTAGTTTTGGATGACCTCGCCAAGAGGGTATGACATCACGACCATCACCAGATGCGACTCTGTTTACACCAAAATTTGGAAGAAGAATCACAGGGACTCGAAAGCTCCCAAGATCATGTCACCAACGAATCAATTGCATGCAGATTGGACTCAGCTGATTTGAATGCAACACTGAGATCGGCTTCCTTCAGATAACGCCAGCAGATAACGACAAAGGCTATAATCGGCGCCAAGATGAGACATGTTGGACTCTACAAAAAGGGAAAGATTAGAGTCCAAGTTATCTTAAATTAGGAATGTTTTCTCTAGGGTCAAAAATTGTGATGAGTCGTGCTTAGACAGGACTCATGCACAGGTCTCAGGTATAAATATCAAAGCTCGGCTATTGTAAAAGACACAATCAATCAAATACCAGTTATTTACTTTTTCGGCTCCGACCACCCCTTAGGAGTAGGAGTAGAGTAGATCTCGGCGAGTTCTTCAGCAAGTATAGCTGCATCGATCTGGTCGACCTCCACTGCTTGTCTATAAGTACCGTCATGGCTTATACCTCTGTTCGTACGGCTGCATCGATCCGATCAACCTCCACTACGACTCTGGTATAAGTTAGTTATCGATTCTTGTCTAGTTCAAGTATGGCTGCATCGATCCGGTCGACCCCCACTGCATGAATTAGGTCAAGGTCAAGTTATTGACTCTACCTTAGAATGGCAGTCTTTGGTAGATTCATTAAGTTACCGATATTGCTTATTGCTTACATTGTTTATCTAATTACAGCAATATCATTCTGCCCGATTGGGATTGATATAGATCGGCCTTATATCTTGTTTAGTCCATCGTTTGTTAATCTAAAACTGATCTAATCTACACTTTAAATGATGAGTTACGTTTTATCGGCTGTTTTATGTCAATCCTGATCGTGCATAGCGTGCGGTTAAGGCATGTTGTGTCTTGAGTAGATCTATTGGCTAGCGAAAACCATTCCATGGCCCGTTATCATGGTCTGTGTGATACTGCCTCACACCCCACTATTAGCACCGTGTAGTGGGGATCGTTATTTGGTAGAACTATTCCTGATAAGGCATGACTTTAACTATGTGCTATGCCTAAATCGACTGTTTTTAGCCGATATCGAGTGCTTTCATGAACAGTTCACATCATGAGACCGTTGAAGTAAAGATAGGTTAAAAGATGTGTTAGCCCCATGATCTTATTACTGTACCATCATGAGACCATTGAATATGCTGGAATCGACTATTTAGTCGATCTCCTTTCATATCGGCTCTCAGAGCCACATATTCGGGACTGTCTGGCAACACCAGCATGTTCCGCCCTTAATTACTGATAAACTTTCTCTCCTTGTCAATTGTAGGGTCAAATTGACTGGCACGTCTCGGGAGGAGTGCGCAGGATCGACCATCCCTGTGCTAAAGCTAGGCGGATCTCTAGCTCCATCGAGCAGACCCTTCTGGCTTGCTACGTGTGTCCTCAGCATGGGACAAAAATTCCATGTCGACACACGTTTCTGGCACGCCCGGTGGGACCCCATAATCGTCATGGTGGTTCACAACAACAACGAGATCCTTATGCTGCATTATGAAGATCTACCTAATGGGAATAAGGGTATCATCAGCAAAGCTACATAAGAGTTTTAGAACAAGTGTTTGTTGTCCTACACCAAAACATGTGACAACACAATTGTTCAGAAATTTCCACTACCAAGAGTTCTACTAAACGGGCAGACAGATACAACTGAAGATGAAGACAGGCGTTTCTTTAAGGAAGTTGTGACAAATCCGTTCGTGATGCTATATCAAGCCATAACAAAGCTTTCAGTTGGTCAAGGTGGGCTGGCTTATTACAGCATTCTAGATCCGTTGACCCAAGGGACTAATCAAGTCGGTACCAGCCATCAAAAAGTAGCACTAACTGGTAATGGTGATGTTTAGGCAGTTCAGGATTCATCTGAACAAACTCAAGGAACTACTGCAAATCAAATACAGTATAATCCTGGACCGCTAGTACAGCATGTGCAACAGCCGATGGGGCAAGGTTAGAACTAGGTGATCAATTTTGGCACATCAGGCCACATACCATCGTTGGCTCAAAAAATAGCACCATTAATTCAAAGGATCCGTAGAGATATAGATCCTTATGTCTATAATCAGACACTTCAAGCAGCAAGCCAGCAAAGGACCTAGCAGATCAAGATTCTACAAGGGTATCACTATGGCACTGATTATAACACCCTTCACATGATGCCAAATCCAGGATATCAAGGCACGCGAGATTTCAATCCACAGATGGGTCAGCAGGTGTAGAGGAATCCAAATCCGCAAGCGGATGAATTATTGCTGAGGGTGACCGAGATGATGAAAAATTAGTTCGATCTGAAGCAAAAACGGCTGACCTTTTTGTAAAAACGCCCATATCCAAAATGGTACGATTTGGTCGCTCTTCCCACAAATTACAGGCTCCCAAAATTCACTAAGTTCACTGGCCAAGACAGTACAAGCACAATAGAACATATCAGTCGGTATCTTACACAATTGGGCGAAGCATCAGTTGAGGATGCCCATCGAGTTTGTTTCTTCTCCTTGTCCTTATTAGGGCTAGCCTTCACTTGGTTTTCATCACTACCAGTCAATTCCATTGCCAATTGGGCTGGCCTAGAGAAGTTTCATACATATTTTTATACTAGGATTGGAGAAAAGAAGATTACTGATCTGACAACTATGAGGCAGAGGACTAATGAATCGGGCACCGAGTTTCTTCACAGGTTCTGAGAGACTAGGAATTTGTGCTTCTCCTTAAACTTGGCTGATGATCAATTTGCTGCTTTAGCCGTCCAAGGAATGCTACCAATGTGGAAAGAGAAACTGTTGGGACAAGAATTTGATAACTTGGGCCAATTGGCTCAATGAGTGGCAGCGCTCAATGGCCAATTCTAGAGTATGCGTAGAGATACTTGATTTCAGAAGAGTACCATAGTAGCCGAAGCTTATGATCCATACTCAGTCGATGACGGCTATGAAGATGAAGAAAAAGAAGTTGCTGCGGCTGAATGGAATTGGGGCAAGAAAACGGTAATGGTGCCAAATCCTTGGGGAAGAGGAGTTGAGGAGAGGTATGATTTCGATGTCACTAAATCAGACAAACTCTTCGATTTCTTGCTTGAGAAGGGGCAGATCAAGTTGCCCGATGGTTATGTTATGTTGCCTCCTGATCAGTTGAAAAATAAGAAGTTCTGCAAGTTCCATAATGCTACTTCTCATTCCACTAATGAATGCAGAATTTCCGGCAGCATATACAGAGGGCAATTTAGCAAGGAAGGCTCAAATTTGATACGCCTCGAAAAATGAAAGTTGATGATAATCCTTTCCCAGGAGATCAAAACATGGTTGATGCTGGGCTACTCAAAGGAAAGACTAAGGTTCTAACATCGACAAAATCAAGAGAAGCTAGAACAGTCGATCCTAAGATGCAAATATCGGCTGACGAGTACAGAGAGATTAGAAGACGTCGCGCTAAGCAAAAGAGCCGATACGAGCATGAGGAAACATCAAAAGCAGGGGCGACAAAGCCTCGAGTTACATCTCAAATCCTATTGAATAAGTGGTAGCGATAAAAGGAAAAGAATTATCGGCGTTGGTTAAAGGGTCAAGAATACTAGCGTCAACTAGAAAAAGAGAGGTACGAGAAGAAACAAGCCGAGTCACATTGGAATTGTTCTTTCTTCAGACATTGCTAGAATGAAGGTTTAAAGTTGCCTACCAGACATGACTGTCCAGAATGCAGCAATCAATATTGGGAGTTTAGGCAATCTCAAACCAACAGCTGGTCTATCCATGCTCAAAATACATATCATCATAATAACATGGATTGGCGCTTAAAAATAGAAGTGTTCATAATTGGCTGGGAAAAAGAGTTGTTGACCAAGACCGGGCTGATTATGAAGAAGATGGCAATGAAAGAAAGTATGTTTGGCAGGAAGGCCAATAGTGTCCAGGAGGTTTAACAAGAAGCTAGAAGAGAAGGGTGTGACACCTAAGGAATAAAGAGATGGAACAGGCTCAGGCGTCTGGTAAACCTCAAGTATGGCATACCAAGCAAACAGCCGATAGAAAGCAACCATCGGCTAATATCTAAATAGCTTTTATGTTGCCATCAGAATTCAGAGTCAATGGTGAAAGCCAACAGCCAATCCAAGCAGTCGGCTTTGAAAATTCATACTAATGGATAATCCAATAGATGGTACAGATGGCAAACTAGGACATGGCTTCACGTCGGCCAATGAATTAGAAGAAGTAGATATTGATCCTAGAGGTAGACCTAGGCCGACATACGTAAGTGCTAAGTTGGATCTGGAGTATAAGCGGGAATTAATTGATTTATTAAAGGAATTTAAAGACTACTTTGCTTGGGAATACTATGAGATGCCTGGTTTAGACCGGTCAATTGTTGAACATCAGTTGCCAATCAAACCTGGATATCAGCCGTTTAAACAAGCTCCGAGGAGATTCAACCCGAACGTGCTCGATGATATAAAAAAGGAGACTGAAAGGTTGCTGGAACCAAAATTTATTCGACCATGCCGATATGCAGAGTGGATATCGAATGTTGTCCCAGTATATAAGAAGAATGGAAAATTGAGAGTCTGCATCAATTTTAGGGATCTGAACAAAGCCACACCCATGGATGGTTATCCGATGCCGATAGCTGATATGTTAGTAGATGCAGCAGCCGGGCATAAGGTTATTAGCTTCATGGACGGTAATGCAGGATACAACCAATTTTTCATGGCTGAGGAAGACATAGCAAAGACCGCTTTCAGGTGCCCCGGCGCAATCGGTCTGTTTGAGTGGGTTGTGATGACCTTTGGTCTAAAGAATGCCGGTGCAACTTATCAAAGGGCGATGAATTACATTTTCCATAAGTTGATCGGCAGGATTGTTGAAATCTACATCGATGATGTGATGATAAAATCCAAAGGGTACAAAGAGCACCTAGCTAACTTGCGTGAGACTCTAGAATGCACAAGAAGCATGGTTTAAAGATAAATCCTAATAAGTGTGCTTTTGGAGTATCAGTTGGACAATTCTTAGGATTCATGGTCCACGAGAGAGGAATCGAAGTTGGTCAGAAAAGTGTGAAGGTAATTGATGAAGCAGTTCCCCTGACTATCAAAACAGAGTTGCAGTCTCTGCTTGATAAGATTAATTTCATCAGAAGATTCATTTCAAATTTATCAGAAAGGATCCTGGCGTTTTCTCCCTTGTTGAAGTTGAAAAATGATCAAGAATTTAAGTAGGGTGACATACAACAAAGGGTGTTTGAAGAGATAAAAGAATATATGAAGTGTCCACCTGTGCTGGTCCCTCCTCAGCAAGGTAAGCCATTTAAGTTGTACATATCGGCTGATGACAAGACAATTGGATCAGCCTTGATGCAAGAATTTGAAGGAAAAGAGAGAGTTGTTTTCTATCTGAGTAGAAGACTACTAGATCTAGAGACGAGATATTCTCCCACCAAAAAATTATGCTTGTGCCTATATTTCTCTTGCACTAAATTGTGACACTACTTATTATCGGCCGAGTGTACAGTTGTTTCTAAGGCTGATGTGGTTAAGCACATGTTATCAATACTGATACTAAATGGAAGAGTGGGAAAATGGATTCTTGCGTTATCGGAATTTGACTTAAAGTACGAATCGGCTAAAGCAGTCAAAGGACAAGTAATGGCTGATTTTGTCACCCAGCATCACAAGCCAAGCATTGGTTATGTAGAGCCAATGCCTTGGATGTTATTCTTTGATGGGTCATCATGCAAGCAGGGTGGTGGCATTGGTATTGTTATTATTTCACAACGGGGGGCAAGTTTTGAATTTGCTCTTCCAACTGAGCCAATGATTACTAACAATCAAGCGGAGTACGAAGCTATTCTCAAGGCACTTCAACTTCTTCATGAAGTAAAGGTCGAAGCTATTGAAGTATTTGGAGATTCACAGTTAATTATTAATCAATTGATCGGCCTATATGAGTGCAAAGAAGAGACTTTGAAAGGATACTATGATGAGTGCCAAAAGTTACTTAAAGGGTTTTTTTCATATCTCTTTCCAACATATTCTGAGAGCACAAAACCAAGAAGCTAACCATCTAGCTCAAAGTGCATCAGGATATCGAATGTTTCAAGAAGTCTTGAGTAGTGAAACCTCAAGTGATGATTGGAGAATCGAAATAGCCAACTACCTTAGAGATACGTCTCAGAAAGTTACCAGAAAGCTAATGTATATGTTGGCTAAATATGTTTTATTAGATGACCAGTTATATTATAAAATAGTCGATTGGGTGTTGCTCAAATGCTTAAACCAAGAGGAAGCTAAGGTGTTGATTGGTGAGGTGAATGAAGGGATATGTGGAGCTCATCAATCAGCTTATAAGATGAAATGAATTATCCGTAGAGCTAGATATTTCTAGCCAATGATGTTGGAAGATTGTTTTGAATATTACAAGGCGTACCAGGACTATCAACGTTTTGGTAATGTCCAGAGATCACCTGTATCGGCCATGAATCCAATAATCAAGCCATGGTCGTTTCGGGGTTGGGGAATTGATTTAATTGGCCAGATTTTTCTGCCTTCAAGCAAAGGACATAAGTTCGTATTGGTTGCAATAGATTACTTCACTAAATGGGTTGAGACCATTCCTTTGAAGATGGTAACCTCAAAGAATATGATTGATTTTTTGTCAGGGAACACATTGTGTATCGCTTTGGGATTCCTCAAACTATAACTACAGATCAAGGAACAATGTTCACATCACAAGAGTTCGGGGATTTTACTGCTAGTATGGGAATCAAGCTACTGAATTCCTCTCCTTACTATGCTCAGGCTAATGGCCAGGCAGAGGCGTCCAACCAGATTATGATTAAACTGATCAAGAAAAAGATCGAGGAACAGCCAAGGAAATGGCATTCGATGCTAAATGAGGCAATGTGGGCATATAGGATGGCGTGCCATAGATCAATTAAAACATCGCCTTATGAACTTGTGTATGGCCATAATGCAATTCTTCCTTGGGAAGTTCGGACTAGATCGAGGCATGTTACACTACAGAATGATTTGTCAGCTGAAGTCTACAAGAATCTTATGATGGACAATTTGGAGGACTTGAGTTGCCTTCGGCTGTGTGCTCTTGAAAATATCCAAGCCAATAAACTGAGGGTTGCGAAATATTACAATAAAAAGGTTAAGATTAAGCAATTCTCTGAAGGAGACTTGGTCTAGAAAGTGAAATTGCTGATCGAGTCAAAGGACAGTAAATTCGGCAAATGGTCACGTAACTGGGAAGGACCTTATCGGATCAAACGTTGTACGCCCGGTAATGCTTATATTTTCGAAACACTAAAAGGAGAGGAAGAATTTGGCCGAGCAATCAATGGAAAATATTTAAAGAAATATTATCATAGCATTTGGATCAATACTTAATAAGCGATTTGTTCGGTCGATAGCTTTAATAGCCGATATTGGAAAGGTATCGCCTCCAGTGCAAAATGAACCCAAACGGGTAAAAGCCGATACGCTGTGTATCACCTATAGAAGCGAAGCAAACACGGACGAAGTGATGAGTATGAAGCATGAAACAAAGGAAAATCACTCAAGACAAGGAAGTTGTTTGCTAAACGTCACATATTACAAGCTATGGGCCGAAAAACACTTTGCCTACTATATCATCGGCCAGGGTGTTGAAGGCTATAGAGTTGGCGGCACTCATGCTCCTCAGGATGCGCTGCATCCGGAAAACCATGGGGAAGAAGCCGAAGATTATGGCCAGAACGGGCTTGTGCAGCAGCCAGCGCCATGGCAGCACCATGACGAACGCCATGAAGGGCGACCTCCCTAACACGATTCGGGATGTCATGCAAGCGAACCACCGGAACAGCACCCCTAGCTTTGACAAATCCCGCTGCATGATCCGTAGCTGATCGAAGACTCTCCAACTGAGCAGTTAGATCTAAAAGGTTTAAGGAAAGAGTGATCAGAAATCTTGAGGGCAAAATTAAGAAAATAGAGAAATAATGGCAGACATCTCACCCATGATTCTAGCTTCAGCCCTGGCCAACCTTTCTCTCACCAGGCCAACCTCAGGGAGTGATCGGCCTTCAATCATGGTCAAAGCCGATTCTTCAAGGGAGATGCAGTTGGCTAGATGCTGGTCGGTCCGATCGATGGAGGCCAGTAGATCATCATTGTTGATCTGCCGCCTCGAGTGACGAGGAAGCTGGTGGTGAATTGGTGCCAAAGATGACCCCGAAGTCTGGGCGGAGTTAGCCCTCTGATCCAAAGCGATGGAAGTACCCCAAGATGCGACCTCTTGGCGACAAAGGCATTGGCGTGATGATGCAGATCTGTTGAGGGCTTCTTCAACAGACCTCTTGTTGTTCTCCATGACCTCAAACCTAATGAAAGGCAGGAAATATACTGAAGACGAAGGAGGTTTGAGACAAAGTGGGTTGTTTTTTGATCCACAACCATGGCCCGTATATATAGCCCGGTGAAAGGATCAAGATGCCCAAGAGGGGGGTGAATTGGGCTAATTCTAAATTTCTTTGCAATAATTAAACCCTACTGTTAGCCCAATTAACCCCTTGTGCCTAGAAAGTGTTTCTATTAATCTATCGCACAAAAGTTTAGCAACCTATGTTCCAATCCTACTCTAGCATGGCAATTCTATGAATGTAAATGACAAAAATTGAATTGCTCAAAGTAAATGCTCAAAGTAAAGAGAGAAGGAGGAACGCGGTGATGTTTTGCTGAGGTATCAGAGAGTCGCCACTCCCCACTAGTCCTCATTGGAGCACCCATGCAAGGGTGTAGCTCCCCCTTGATCCGTGCAAGGATCAAGTGCTCTCTACGGGTTGATTCTTCGACACTTCGTCACGGAGAATCACCCACAACCGCTCACAACTTGAGTTGGGTCAACCACAAGCTCCGCCGCATGATCATCAAGCTCCCAATCACCACCAAGCCATCTAGGTGTTGGCGTTCGCCAAGAGTAACAACACGAACTCTCACTTGACCACAACAAGTCTAATGAGAAGGGTGGATGCACACTTTGCTACTCTTGCTTTCACTAATGAGGGCTCTCTTTGGGATTCTCAAATCTCAAACACCTCACCAGGACCTTGCTCTTCTTGGCACTCTCAAAGAGGTTTCTCAGCTATTGGATGAGCAAAAGTACCCCCTCACATGAATGGAGGAAGTATTTATAACCTTGGTTGAAAAACAAACCATTATGTGCCTCTGCGGGGTGACCGGACGCTCCAGTCATGTTGACCGGACGCTCTGGTCATGTTGACTGGACGCTCCGATCAGTTCTCCCCGAAGTCCAGTGTTAAAGTAATGACCGAACGCTGGACAGCGTCCAGTCAGCACTGACCGGACGTGTCCGGTCGCGATTTTCCCTCTCTAGAACCTTACTGGAGTCGACTGGATGCTAGCACCCAGCGTCCGGTCGCTCACCTCTCAGCGTCTGGTCGCACCAGACGATTTCACCTTGATCAAATGAACTGACTGGACTCTGAGCCAGCGTCTGGTCACACCAGAACCAGCGTCCGGTCAACATTTGACCCTCCATTCACTTCCAACTCTCAATCATACGTGAATGAAGTTTGCTCCAATGGATCTAAGGGCTTTTTAGAAGCTACCTAGTGGTAGATTTAGCAAGTGTGCACCACACCTAACCCACTAGACTCACCTAGGTCAAGCTACCCATCCATACCCCCCCTTAATAGTATGGCCAAAGGAAAAACAAAGTCCTAAACTACTCTAAGTGTCTCTTCAACACCAAACGACACTTAGAACTAGTCCATCCTTAACCTTGTCATCCATCCTTTGAAAACCGAAATGATTTCCATCGTAGGGGCATGACCACCATTATTGCCCAATCGATCTCCATTGCCATGACCTAACTTAATTGCCTCTGTAAAACACACGTTAGTCATAGTAATCATGTATTGTCATTAACCATCGAAACCCAACTAGGGGCCTAGATGCTTTCAATCTCCTCCTTTTTGGTGATTGATGACAATACTACCTCGAGTATGTGAAAGAGTTGAGGTTTTTAACATGCTTGGATCATATAAGCTTTTAGCAATAAGAACAAAAGAGTTAAGCAATCTTATATGACCCAAGCCAACATAATGTACTCCAAAGATATGAAATAAGCATGAGTACAAGTAATAAAGCTCATTTGCATCGGAGTAAAACGTGGAAGCAAAGCAAATGAGCATAACACAAGTGATATGACATATAAATAATTCAAAGTAGAGAGCACACATGTCAAATATCATGATCACGTAGATATCACTATCACATAAATATAGTTCGATGCATAAAAGTAAACACATGAATGCATAATAGTGTATCACACATAAAAAACCAAATATGATAGATAAACTCACCCTAAATGAATCACTCCCTCTAAGTCTAACATACTCGATCCTTCTCCCCCTTTGGCATCAAACACCAAAAACTAAGGGTTGGTCGGCGGGGCTGCAGCGGACGAGTCAGGCGCTGAGGTGCGAGGAGCGAGCTAGAACCATGTGCCATCATCATCTGATCTTGAGCTCTAAGCTGTATGACCCTCTGTAGCTAGAAGCGATGCTAAAGCAGTCTGGGTCGGATCTAGAACTAGCAATGCCTGCTCTGATGATGCAACTAAAGATGGGAGCATCTCTGTAGTCTCAGTAATAGTAGCAACTATGGAAGGACCAAGGACATGTAGCTCTAGTGGTGTAGGCTACCCTGTCATCTCACTAAATGAAGCACCAAGGCTCCTAGAGACTGGGGTGAGCACTGACGAACTCTGAGGCAGAGTGAAGCCCGTATGAAGAGGAGTGAACTATAGGGCTGGCACTGCCGAAGCAAACCACTAGGACACCTACTCTATAGGTGAAGGAAACTATGGCATCGGCGGTCCCTAACTCTAAAGCCCACTAGGCTAGAAAGCTGGAATCATAGAAGTGGTGGCAGGCCGACCAAGCTGGGGCGAAGGCTGTGGCGGTGGAGCCCCAATAGCAATGACTACATGCTGCATAAATCCAAGAAGCTGCTGCTGCATGAGAAGCTGCTACTGATGCATGGCCTACTGCTGCTACTGTATAGCCTGCTACTGCTGCTGGATCACCTGCTGCTATCGCTGGAACTCATCCTGCCTGGTCTAAAATTGTGCAAATGTAGCAGCGGTCTCCTGAGCCTAGCGAGCATGATCCTGCCTCATTCACTCAAGTATAGCAAGTAGAGCAGGGTCTGTCTGTGGTGCAGGTGGAGCTGAACTAGAGCTACCAGCCTCATGGTCATGTCATCATGGAGGCATCTGAGGGATATCCCGGTAGTCATCATCTGAGCTATCGCTGGGGTCGCTCTCGACCATCCCCTCCTGCTGAGCATCTAACTGCTCCTCCTCTATAGCTGCAAAACCCCTGATGGTCTCATCCTGCTGGGCTGTAGTTTCTGGCACCTCTGGACGATGGCGCAGCTGGTTGGGTGTCCTCACTGCACTATGGCGGATCATCTGAGTCATATTGTATGTAGGGAACTCTGTAGTAGCACCACTGTACTCTGCCAGCATCTTAGGTGGCCTCACAGTAACTGCCCTATGGATCAGGAATGTAATCTAATGAGCATATGGCAGCTGCCTGTGACCCCTAAACCCCTCTACAATAGTATCCTCCATCTCTGATAGAAGGAGATCCCAAATGTTAAACACAGTCTGCTGCATCAGAAAGTTCAGTAGCCATAACTGTATGCGAGTCAAGCCCTCATGATACCCCATCCTAGGAAGCAGGGTCCTCCTCATAATAGCATTAAGCACTCTAGCAGTAGGAGTGAGATCACTGGGTGTCCTGCTCGACCCCTCGCTGAAAGGCTCTATGAAGCAATGGCGGACTAGATCTGTAGGGGCACAATACCACCGTGAGGGTGTCTTGGAGGCGTTGTCTATCCATAGCAAACCTCATGTAGCTGGATGGACTGCTCCTGAAGCCTGAGTATCTCCCTAGCCCTAAAGCTCATCAGCCTATAATCTCTGCCTCTGAATGCAAAGTGAATGAATCTGTGCTATGGGTCAATCTAAAGTGTAGCATAGAACTCATAGACCCAAGATGGAACATATAAGCCTGTCCATCCGAGTAAGTCTGTCAGCCCTAGCAGATAAGATAGGTAAGGGCAAATATGCTCTCTAGCTGTTGCTACAATGGACTGAATGTTGCACACCCTCTGAGATCTGAATATTGCCCCACTGTTAAGATATGCATTATAGAAGTCTTCCTGTAGTGGTGTATAGAAGCCCTCTAAAGCTTGATCATCCCTCCTCGGCGGAAACCACCGATCAAAGTCCACAAATCTGAGCTGCTGAACCTGCTTGGTCGTGGTCTAGGAGGCGGACGGGAACCCCTCCGCTGTGTCTCTGGCCATGGTGTGACTAGAGCACGGGTACGACCAGAGCGGCATAACTGTGGCTGAGGTGCCTGCTCTATCTCCTCGGCCTGCTCTCCCTCCTGAGTCTGCTCTGCTGGCTGTGGCTGCTGCTGTGACTCCCTCTGAGGCTGACTCTCATCAATAGCAACACGTCGTCCTCCAACCATGGCTATCCCAGCTGGACCACCATGACGACGCTCAACCTCCTGGATAGCGGCCCTCTGAGATGGTGAAAGCTGATCTGCAATAACAACACCACTTTGAGCACCTCCTCTCTCTGCGTGCTCTACGGCCTCTGCAACTGTGGCTGTTCAAGCTGTATCTGCATCAGGGTACTTGCGCTTCTTCATCGCTAGCTTCTTCATCACCTTGCCTTTTGTATCTACAGGCTAGCGAGGCGGGGGCCTCGGATCGTCATCACCGGGACTTCCTCCAATATTCTTGACATGAGCCATCTGATGGAGCTAAAAAGAAATACTACCGCTGACACAGATCAACTACCAACTATCACTTCCGAGGCTTGGCCTCGATCCGTACTCGCGAGCTTGGCCCTGAGTTGACTGACAACTACTAATGGGACCACAACGGCACTGACTCGCTGCACGATAGAATAGATAGGATATACAAATAAATACAATATATCTAGAGATACGAAACCCTAAGAAAGCAAGCAATACATATAAAGTTGGAAATGAGGGCTTGCTACCTTATGAATCAGCGAATCGGCGAGAAGAGGAACGAATCGGGAAACCACCAGGACGACAATTAGGGTTCCAACGTCGCAAAGCGACACTGGATGGAGCTGGCGACGCTGGCAGTGAGCAATGCGGCTCGAGTGCGTGGAGCAGAGGCACGAGCGTGGTGGCGCTAGGGCACGACGATGAGTTGTGAGCATGGCTAGGGCACGGCGGCGTGGGAGTGCTGCAGGCGGAGCTAAGCAGTGGCATGGGCGTGAGCGGAGCAGCACGGCGATGCAGGAGGCGGCGCTGGAGAAGATGGCATCGCGGCACAGTTAGGGCACAGGAGCATGGTGGTGAAGTCGGCGCGGCTAAGATGAGGATTAGGTCAAACGCGGCGCTGTATGGTTATATGGTGGCCCCCGACAGAATAGAAAAGGAAACGAGATAAGAGTTGGAATCCCGCATGATTTCTACTGACTGGACGCTCTGGTGGCAATGACCAGACGCTGCCACCCTGAGTCCGGTCGACTCTAGAGGGGTCCAAAACCTCCGGAGTCGCGACCGGACGCGTCCGGTGAACCCCGACTGGACGCAGCCAGAGTCTGGTCCACACTGCCTTGATTGCCTTCGCTTGATCGGACGCTGAACCACCATCTGACCAGACGCTGAACAGCAGAGTCCGGTCACTCCATCGTAGCAGGTTCACCTCCTGTGAACTAACCGAACGCTGGACTTCAGAGTCCGGTGCAGCATCCGGTCACTCTTTTTCCAGCAAATCTTCAAAGTCCTTCGTGCTGCCTATTCCCAATCAAGTCCCAACTTCAATAAGATCCAAATAAACAGCACTTGGGACTGATGTGAGTGACCTCTCACAAACCCTCAAATTTTTCAAAAATATTTTGCCTTAGGCTATAATTCTTTTTAAGAAAATAGGCAATAAGATGGCAATTGAAGATAAATGACAAAGCAACATTCATGCATATGCAATGCAATACTTGAAAGTAAATCTAGTTGCTTGTCAAGTTTGATCCAAGGTTAAGCTTCTTCACACGCTTTACGGCAGTTATCTTAACCATGTTAGACAAGCCCTAAGTGCATTACCATAAAGTAAATATGTTGTATATTACAATGCAATGCAAGGGACAACACAAGCTCATTTTCTAGAGAAGTTGCTAAAATCAAGAACATTGAGCTCATTCCGCAATCGACAAAAAGTCGCCTCATCTAGCGGTTTAGTGAAGATATCTGCCAATTGATCCTCGGTCCTTACACCTTCTAGTGAAATATCATTCTTTGCAACATGATCTCTAAGAAAGTGATGGCGGATATCTATGTGCTTGGTGCGAGAGTGTTGAACTAGATTATTTGCAAGTTTTACGGTACTTTCATTATCGCACAAAAGAGGTACTTTTTCTAGAACTACACCATAGTCTAGCAAAGTTTGTTTCATATAAAGTATTTGTGCACAACAAGCACCCGCGACAATGTATTCCGCTTTGGCGGTGGACAAAGCCACACTATTTTGTTTCGTGGAGGACCAAGACACAAGTGATCTACCAAGCAAATGGCACCCTCTGAATGTGCTCTTTCTATCAACTTTGCAACCGACATAATCTAAATTGGAATAGCCAACTAATTCAAATATAGCTCCTTTGGGATACCAAAGGCCAATGCTTGGTGTGTGCTTAAGATACCTAAGGATTCTTTTAACGGTAATCAAATGAGTTTCCTTAGGATTAGCTTGAAATCTAGCACACATACACACACTAAACATGATGTCGGGTCTAGATGCGGTTAAATATAACAAGCTACCAATCATAGAGCGGTAGAGAGTTTGATCAACCGTGTTACCTCCCTCATCTAGGTCGAGATATCCATTAGTTGGAATTGGTGTCTTGATTGGCTTACATTCATCCATCTTGAATCTCTTGAGAAGATCATTAGTATATTTCTCTTGAGAAATGAAAATCCCTTCTCTCATTTGCTTGATTTGAAAACCAAGAAAGAATGTAAGCTCTCCAATCATTGACATCTCGAACTCTTTCGACATCAATTCACCAAACTCTTTGCAAGAATCTTCATTTTATGATCCAAAGATGATATCATCAACATACACTTGACAAATGAAGATATGTCCATCAAGCTTCTTGGTGAATAGTGTGGTGTCGACTTTCCCAATGGTGAAGCCCTTCTCAATGAGGAAGTCCTGAAGGTGCTCATACCAAACTCTTGGGGCTTGCTTAAGCCCATATAATGCCTTGGACAACCTATAAACATGATTAGGATATCTAGGGTCTTCAAACCTGGGAGGTTGATCAATATAGACTAGTTCATTAATAAAGCCATTTAAAAATGCACTTTTCACATCCATTTGATATAGTTTCATGTCATGATGTGATGCATATGCAAGGAGGATACGGATGGCTTCTAGTCTTGCAACCAGTGCAAAGGTCTCTCCAAAATCCAAACCTTCAACTTGAGAGAACCCCTTTGCAACTAGTCTTGCCTTGTTCCTCACAATAACGCCTTGATCATCTTGCTTCTTGCCGAACACCCACTTTGTTCCAATGACTCTTGCACCTTTTGGTCGCTCTTCAAGAGTCCAAACTTCATTGCGGGTGAAGTTGTTCAACTCTTCATGCATGACATTTATCCAATCCGGATCTTGAAGAGCTTCTTCTACCTTAGTAGGCTCAAAACAAGAGACAAAAGAGTGATGTTCAATAAATGAAGCAAGCTTTTGAGAATGAGTCATTACTCCCTTTGATGGACTCCCTATGATGAGATCTTGTGGATGAGCTTGTAGTAGAGGTGTATTTCTTCTATCTACCACTTGATGGGGAGGTTGTGGAGCATCAACATCATCTGCTTGTGTCACCATTTGCTCATGGGAGACATGAGTGTCTTCATTTTCTATTCTCCCATCTTTATCACCATCTTGTGGCACATTTGATGAAGAAGGTAGATTGATCACTTGTACATCATCTTCATCATCATTAGGCTTGATGTCTCCAACAAAAAAACCAATATCACAACGTCTTTGAAACTTCCCTAGGTGTTGCCGCTTCTTGTAGATGTAGCATTTGCAACCAAACACCCTAAAGAAGGAGACATCCGGCTTCTTCCCATTGAGCAACTCATAAGGTGTCTTGCCAAGAAACTTTTAAAGGAATAGGCGGTTGGATGCATAGCAAGCGGTGTTGATAGCTTCCGCCCATAGAGCTTCGGGAGTGTTGTACTCATCAAGCATTGTTCTTGCAAGAGTGATCAATGTCCAGTTCTTTCTCTCAACTACACCATTTTGTTGAGGAGTATATGTTGCGGAGACCTCATGCTTGATCCCAACTTCATCATAATAGGCTTCTATGTTTGTGTTGTCAAATTCTTTCCCATTGTTGCTTCTTATCTTCTTTAGCTTTACTTCAAACTCATTTTGTGCTCTCTTGGCAAACTTCTTGAAGCATGATGCAACTTTGGATTTGTCATAAAGGAAGAATACCCATGTGTATCTTGAATAGTCATCAATAATCACAAGACAATAAAGATCTCCTCCCAAACTCTTGTATGTTGTTGGTCCAAATAAGTCCATGTGAAGGAGTTCTAGCACTCTTGTGGTTGACATGAAAGCTTTTGTTAGATGAGTATTTGGAACTTGCTTGCCGGCTTGACATGCACTACAAAGCTTGTCCTTCTCAAACTTCACATCCTTCAACCCTCTCACCAAATCATTCTTCATTAGCTTCTTGAGTGAGCTTATCCCAACATGAGCAAGTCTTCTATGCCATAGCCACCCAAGTGTTGTTTTGGTGAACAGGCAAGTCTTTAAGTTAGCATCTTCAGAGGTGAAGTCCACTAGATATAGGTTGTTGTATCTAAATCCTTTGAATATCACTTGATCATCATCCTTCTTAGATACAACAACTTCCTTCTCCGTGAACAAGCATTGGAAGCCAAGATCACACAATTGTCCAACGGATAACAAGTTGAAGCTCAATGAAGCAACATATAGCACATTTGAGATTGAATGATCATTTGATATTGCCACTTTGCCCAATCCTTTAACCTTGCCCTTTGAATTATCCCCAAATGTGATTCTTTCTTGTCCATCTACTTCTTCATCTAGTGAGGTGAACATACGAGGATTACCGGTCATATGTTGTGTGCAACCACTATCAATAACCCAATGACTTCCACCGGTCTTGTAGTTCACCTACACACAAGAGATAAAGCTTTAGGAACCCAAACTTGTTGAGGGCCCTTCACCTTCTCAACAAGTGACTTTGCTACCCAAATTTTCTTAGGCCTATTCCTGTTGGGAGGTCCTAAGAACATGACATTCATCTTTCCACTAGAATCCTTTCTAAGCATGTAATGAGCATTGAAAGCAAAAGGTCTAGCATGCTTGGGCAAGGGTTGTGGTGGTGGAGTTTGGCACTCATGGGCAAAGTGGCCTTCTTGTCCACACTCAAAACATCTCTTTGACTTTGGCTTTGACTTGTGTTGTTGTTGAGCTTGAGCCTTCTTCTCTTGGTTTGCCAAGTACCCAATGCCACTTCTATCTATCTTCATGACGATGTTCATTAGTAGCTCACTTTGAAGATGCTTGCCTCTTGTGAACTTGCTCAATCCAATCTTGAGATGCTCTTTCTCCAACTTGAGCTTCTTGTTCTCTTCCTTGAGTGCATCATTATTTTTCTCTTCCTTGAGCTTCTTGTTCTCTTCTTTGAGCTTCTCATTTTCAAGAATCAAATCACCATCACGATCAAGAGTTTCTAGCACAATAGTGTAGTGGCTTTTGATCTCTTCAAGATTTTTCTTGAGCTTTTCATTGTCATTCTTGAGCTTGACATACTCATCATAACTATCGGTCTCAACCACTTGCTTGCCCTTGCTACTAGAACTTTGCTCAATGCTCTTAATGATCAAATCATCACATGATGTAGCTATATCAATCTTAACAACATTGTTAGTAGCATCATGTGGCTCATTGGATAAATATTCTTGAGCAATGACAAGATTATCATGATTAATCTTAAGAGTAGTATATTCATCTTTTAGCATGTTGTGGCTAGTGATGAGTTCATTGTATATCCTCTCAGGTTTATCATGTTTATCTTTAAGCTCTTTCTTAGAAGATTTGAGCTCCTTGAGTTTGGATGATATAGCATCATTTGCTTCTCTAAGCTCAACACTAGCCTTTTTCGCTACATCGCATTTAGCTAAAAGAGAATCATTCTTAGCTTCAAGCTTTTCATTCTTAGCTCTAGTTTTTCTAATGATCTTAGTGTATTGATTTAGCAATTTAACAAGATCATCATAAGAAGGTGATTCATATTCATCATCATCACTATCGCTATCATCATTGCTAGCATGTTCATCACCACTACTATCATCATTTGATACCTTGCATTCACCCTTGGTCATAAGGCATAGGTGTGTAGAGGATGATGGTGGTGGTGTTGGTGAAGATGATGAAGAGTCAATAACAATGGCGGCCACCTTCTCATTATCACTATCATCATCGGATGAGCAACTAGATGAATCAATGTCCGTGAGCCAATCACCGACGATGTATGCCTTCCCATTCTTCTTCTTCTTGCGGAAGTCCTTCTTCTTGTCATCTTTCTTCTTATATGGCTTATTCTTCTTCTTCTCATCTTCATCTTCATTGCTAGAGTCATCTTTCTTGCCCTTTTACTTGTTCTTGAACTTGTCTTTCTTGGGCTTTGTGCATTGGTGTGCTAGATGACCAAGTTCACCATAATTGTAGCAAATCCATCTCCGAGATTGGCTTCCTTCTAGAGCTAGTGAAGAACTTCTTTTTCTTGCCATCAAACTTGATGCCACTCTTGTTAAGCTTCTTTAGCATCTTAGCAGTTCTTCTCACCATGAGAGCAAGACTTGCATCATCAATTTCATCATCACATGAGCTCTCATACTCAAGCCTTGCTTTGCCCTTCTCTTGGCTAGCTTTGAATGCTAAGTCTTTTTCTTTCTTCTTTGAAGAGGATGAGCCATCTTGAGGTGTGATGTGCATGTACATCTCATGAGCATTGATCTTTCCCAAGATTTATGTTGGTGTAGCGGTGGAAAGATCACCTTGATGAAGCACGGTCACAATATGCCCATATTTGTCAATGGGGAGGACACTCAAGATCTTTCTTACAACATCAGATGGTTGCATTTGAGTGAGTCCAAGCCCGTTGACCTCCTCTACAAGAATATTCAAGCGTGAGTACATTTCATTAGCACTCTCTTTAGGAAGCGACTCAAATGAATTTAGCTTTTTCATGACAAGATGATAGCGTTCCTCATGCTCGCTCTTGGTTCCCTCATGGAGCACACAAATGTCCGACCATAGTGCATGGGCATCCTTGTGGTTCCTCACCCGGTTAAACACATCTTTGTAAAGGCCTCTAAAGATGGTGTTTCGAGCCTTTGCATTCCATTTCTTGTAATTCACCTCATCGCCTTGTAGGTGTGTGGCATCCCGAGGTTTTGGGAAACCTTGTGAGATGGCTCTAAGTATTCCAACATCTAGAGCTTCTATATACGCCTACATGCCGATTTTCCAATATGGAAAATCATCCCCCTCAAAGATAGGAGGAGGACCATCCCCGTGAGACATCTTTCTTTAGATGGTTAAGTCTAAATACATGAGCACGAGGCTCTAATACCAATTGAAAGGATCAAGATGCCCTAGAGGGGGGTGAATTGGGCTAATTCTAAATTTCTTTGCAATAATTAAACCCTACGGTTAGCCCAATTAACCCCTTATGCCTAGAAAGTGTTTCTATTGATCTATCGCACAAAAGTTTAGCAACCTATGTTCCAATCTAACTCTAGCATGGCAATTTTATGAATGTAAATGACATGAATTGAATTGCTCAAAGTAAATGCTCAAAGTAAAGAGAGAAGGAGGAATGCGGCGATGTTTTGTCGAGGTATCGGAGAGTCACCACTCCCCACTAGTCCTCGTTGGAGCACCCGCGCAAGGGTGTAGCTCCCCCTTGATCCATGCAAGGATCAAGTGCCCTCAACGGGTTGATTCTTCGACACTCCGTCGCGGTGAATCACCCACAACCGCTCACAACTTGAGTTGGGTCAACCACAAGCTCCGCCGCATGATCATCAAGCTCCCAATCACCACCAAGCCATCTAGGTGATGGCGATCGCCAAGAGTAACAAGCACGAACTCTCACTTGACCACAACAAGTCTAATGAGAAGGGTGGATGCACACTTTGCTACTCTTGCTTTCACTAATGAGGGCTCTCTTTGGGATTCTCAAATCTCAATCACCTCACTAGGACCTTGCTCTTCTTGGCACTCTCAAAGATGTTTCTCAGCTGTTGGATGAGCAAAAGTACCCCCTCACACGAATGGAGGAAGTATTTATAACCTTGGTTGAAAAACGAACCGTTATGTGCCTCTGCGAGGTGACCGGACGTTCCGGTCATGTTGATCGGACGCTCCGGTCAGTTCTCCCCGAACTCCAGTGTTAAAGTAGTGACCGGATGCTGGACAGCGTCCGGTCAGCACTGACCGAACGTGTCCGGTCACAATTTTCCCTCTCTGGAACCTTACTGGAGTCGACCAGACGCTGGCACCCAGCATCTGGTCGCTCACCTCTCAGCGTCCGGTCATACCAGATGATTTCACCTTGATCAAACGAACTGATCGGACTCTGAGCCAGCGTCCGGTCACACCGAAACCAGCGTCTGGTCAACATTTGACCCGCTATTCACTTCCAACTCTCAATCATACATGAATGAAGTTTGCTCCAATGGATCTAAGGGCTTTTTAGGAGCTACCTAGTGCTAGATTTAGCAAGTGTGCACCACACCTAACCCACTAGACTCACCTAGGTCAAGCTACCCGTCCATACCCCCCTTAATAGTATGGCCAAAGGAAAAACAAAGTCCTAAACTACTCTAAGTGTCTCTTCAACACCAAACGACACTTAGAACTAGTCCATCCTTAACCTTGTCGTCCATCCTTTGAAAATTAAAACGATTTCCATCGTAGGGGCATGACCACCATTATTGCCCAATCGATCTCCATTACCATGACCTAACTTAATTGCCTCTGCAAAACACACGTTAGTCATAGTAATCATGTATTATCATTAATCACCGAAACTCAACTAGGGGCCTAGATGCTTTCACCCGAAAAAGCGAGAAGGTAGATTTCGCCTGGGGTGTGAAATTGAAATCAGAAACGAAAACGGATCAACACTCCGGCAATTCAGGGGATGGATAATGAAGAGATAACAGACTCGAATTTATTGCTTCCCCAGATTACAAAATTTCGTGGGACGGATACAAAAAATTTACATTGACCAGAGATTAACCCACCAGGGCTTCTTTGGATTGAAGAGAGTCTGGATCCCACAAGGCCGAAACTCATCGTGAACCGAGTCACATCGACCCGTTGATAAAATTATGCCAGAGAAGAGGAAAGGTCGCCCGCCTAACATATGCTCAGCAGATTTCTCGGCAAATTGAGGAACTGTGGGAAAGAAGCATGTGGCTTTGCCGGTGGGCGTTTGGAGGAGCAAACAAGGGAAAGTTGTCCACACATTTTAGCCCTCGCAAACACTAGAACAGCTTTGTGAGCATGGAGAGAAGACTCAGGTGATATCACAAGAATTCTTCTAACCGCAATGGCTGGTCTTCTTGCTCAATGAGGCGCCAGAATGAGCGACGCAATCACCCTATGCACAAGAATTCTTCTAACCGCTTGAGATCTTCATAGCAAAAAGATAGACCATGGAGGGTCCAGCGGAGTCGGGAGTACTCAAGGAGGCAGATAGAAGAGAAACATGGCTGAATTATTAAGTTGCTCTCGCCAGGGTCGGATAGGCATTTTATAGCCTGTCCGGAAAGATGAGTCCAAGTGCCCGTAAAGCAATGATGCTCTCGTGAAAGTTTTGAAGCATGGGCTCATGAGCTGACATAGACGATGACAAATAGTAGACCCCAGATCAAGATTCTCTACCCATGACTGCGGACCTATCGGGGATACCGACGTGATAATTTTAGAATAAAATTACTTTTATTCCAAAATTAGGGGGCATGTGTTTACACCAAAATTTAGAAGGAGAGTCGCAGGGACTCGAAAGCTCCCAAGATCATGTCACCAAGGAATCAATTGCATGCAGATTGGAATCAGCTGATTCAAATGCAACACTGAGATCGACTTCCTTCAGATAGCGTCAGTAGATAACGACAAAGGCTATGATCGGCGCCAAGACAAGACATGTTGGACTCTACAAAAAAGGAAAGATTAGAGTCCAAGTTATCTTAAATTATGAATGTTTTCTCTAGGGTCAAAAATTGTGATGAGTCGTGCTTAGACAAGAGTCATGCGCAGGTCCCGGGTATAAATATCAAAGTCTGGCTATTGTGAAAGACACAATCAATCAAATACCAGTTATTTACTTTTTCGGCTCTGGCCACCCCTTAGGAGTAGGAGTAGAGTAGATCTCAGTGAGTTCTTCAGCAAGTATGGCTGCATCGATCCAGTCGACCTCCACTGCTTGTTTGTAAGTACCGTCATGGCTTATACCTCTGTTCGTACGGCTGCATCGATCCGATCGACCTCCACTGCGACTCTGGTATAAGTTAGTTATCGATTCTTGTCTAGTTCAAGTATGGCTGCATCGATCCGGTCGACCCCCACTGCATGAATTAGATCAAGGTCAAGTTATCGGCTCTACCTTAGAATGACAGTCTTTGGTAGATTCATTAAGTTACCAATATTGCTTATTGCTTATATTGTTTATCTAATTACAGCAATATCACTCTGCCCGATTGGGATTAATCTAGATCGGCCTTATATCTTGTTTAGCCCATCATTTGTTAATCTAAAACTGATCTAATCTACACTTTAAACGATGAGTTACGTTTTATTGGCTGTTTTATGTCAATCCTGATCATGCATAGCGTGCGGTTAAGGCATGTTGTGTCTTGAGTAGATCTATTGGCTATCGAAAACCGTTCCATGGCCCGTTATCACGGCCAGTGTGATTCTACCTCACACCCCACTGTTAGCACTATGGAGTGGGGATCGTTATTTGGTAGATCTATTTCTGATAAGGCATGACTTTAACTGTGCGCTATACCTGAATCGGCTGTTTTAGCCGATATCGAGTGCTTTCACAAACAGTTCGTATCATGAGACCGTTGAAGTAAAGATAGGTTGAAAGATGTGTTAGCCCCATGATCTTATTATTGTATTATGGCCTGCATGATTCTGCCTCATGCCCCACTGATATTAGTAATAAGTTAGGGTCTTCGAGTCTATTGTTGTTTCTACGGCCTGCATGATTCTGCCTTATGCCCCACTAGTCATAGCGATAGATGAGATCTAACATGTTCATTAGATTTATCTTTATTAAATGATTAAATGGTGTTGAATTGTTTCTTTGTTTAAAAAGGGGTTTAGTTACTTGTAATCATTGGCTTAGCATAAATCAATCATTGTTGACATCTTATTGCCATTGATTAATGTTTGTTCAAGTAATGACATTTATCCTGAATGATAACCGATTCTTCTTACACAACCCCATAAGCTTTAACCGATTTATTCTTATGAATATGCTGGAATCGACTATTTAGTCGATCTCCTTTCATATCGGCTCTCAGAGCCGCACATTCGGGACTGTCTGGCAACACCGGTATGTTCCGCCCTTAATTACTGATAAAATTTCTCTCCTTATCAATTCTAGGGTCAAATTGACTAGCACGTCTCGGGAGGAGTGCGCAGGATCGACCATCCCTGCGCTGAAGCTAGACGGATCTCCAGCTCCATCGAGCAGACCCTTCCGGCTTGCTACGTGTGTCCTCGGCACGGGACGAAAATTTCGTGTCGACAGACTCAAAGTAGTGACGCAACTTTCTCTTGGCGATAAGGACGACGTACAAGAGCTTCTGGATTTGGGGGTAGCGAGTCTTAGAATCGGACAAGACCTCGCTGATGAAGTACACGGGACGCTGCACTTTGAGGGCGTGTCCCTGTTCTTCTCGCTCTACCACCAGGGTGGCGCTAACCACTTGCATGGTGGCCGCAATGTAGAGCAGAAGCGGTTCCCCGTCGGTCGGAGGGACCAGGATCGGGGCCTTCATCAGAAGCTGCTTGACTGTGTCAAGCGTCTCCTGGGCCTCGGGCGTCCATTCGAAACGGTCAGCCTTCTTTAGAAACCGATAGAGGGGGAGACCTCGTTCGTCGAGACGCGAGATAAAACGGCTGAGTGCGGCGAGGCACCCTGTAACTCGCTGTACCCCCTTTATGATCTAAATCGGGCCCATCCTCATGATGGCCGAGATCTTCTCCGGGTTGGCCTCGATGCCACGCTCGGAGACGATAAAACCTAGCAGCATACCCATTGGGACTCCGAAAACGCACTTCCCAGGGTTGAACTTAATGTCGTTTGCTCGAAGTTTCGCGAAGGTCTGCTCCAAGTCGGCTACTACCTGGTCAGCCCCTGACCCAGAGGCTGGGTGAGGCGGGGCCCCCGACCCAGAGGTCGGGTGAGGCGGGGCCCCCGACCTAGAGGTCAGGAGAGGCGGAGCCCGCCCCAGAGGTCGGGCGAGGCGGAGCCCGCGCACCTGGAGGTCGGTTGGAGCTGTAGTCGCGCTCTTGACTGCTTGGATGAATCAATGTTGATGACCATTAGCTCCTCCTCTTCGGGTACCCTAGTATTGGTCCCCGACAAATACCATGTAGGATCTTTGATGATGTGGAGGAGAGATAGATAAAAAGAAAGAGGTCATTGTTTTGTGAAGCAACCAGCTCATGAGAGAAAACTTAGAAAAATAAGACAACTATTTCAACATTGTATGATTTAATTCACAAACTTCTCTTACTGATTGCATAAATTAAGGATGATTGAATTATTATAAGACAATTTAAAAGACAGCCAATTGTGTATGCTAGTTTTTTTTAGCAATATTGTATATGCTAGTTGTTCAATTATCTTATAACTTATAATTACGTGACACTGTGTGATACCATCTATGATCTAGGAGACAATATCACTATACTTGCCCTAAAAACGTGGAAAACATGCAGCAGTTGGCAAAGCCACTAAGAGATGGATAGTTACAACCTTGACCGTAAAGAGCTGGATCCAATTGTTTGGAAATATCACTGTGCATATGGTCACCTTTTGTGCCTTCCCTTTCAAACAATAGTCGTGTGTGCCTGCTTAGTCGCCGCCCACTACGAACCCGAAATGATCTGGCTGATGGCCGTTCTGTTACCAACCGTGTGATAGTAATGCTGCTACCCAAAAAAAACAAGAAAAAAAAAACAAGACCACCGCTTTGAAAAATCGAAAAGAGTAGCAGTTCGTGCATTACATGGATGTTGGCACGTTGCCTTGCAGCACCTGCTTTCCACCGGCCGAACAGTATAATACGCCATTCCTCCAAAAGGTTGAAGCGTGGAATCTTCATGATACGCTTCTCTGAACTTCGGAACATTTATTTATCACAACAATTTTAACGAAATTGTTTATCACAACTTGGTCCCCACAACGAAGTGCTTCAAGCATGTGGCTAATGCTGCTGGTGAAGTTAACAGTTTGCTGCGCCAGATCTGGAGCGTCTTTCTTTCCTTGGAAGTTCGCCTGCTGGATGCTGGTGCAGAATCGGGTGGGACAACTTGACCTCCGAGACTTGAGCCGAGTCTCCATTTTTTTCTGCAAAAATGCCTGTTTGCTCGAATCTGCCAGTTCTCAGCAAAGTCAAGACGACAGAAATTGCAACCAAAAGAAGCGCGCAGTTTCTGAACATTTGATCTCTACTTGATGCCCTACAGGCCGCAGCTGAGTGGGACTCGTGAGTGCTCATGTACCGAAGTGGACTCGTCATTTCGTGCCATTTCTTGTGACATTTCGCACGCTTGGAGCGTCTCCAAAGTCCAATCTCGTGGTTGCGTGTAAGGTCCGCGCGACGGACCGACCGGACCAACTCGAGACACCCGACTGACCGACGTCGTGTTCGTTTGAATTTGTTTGACTTATAAATTATGGCTAAAAATATTATTAATTGATTTGGTGTGAGAAAAAAATACTGAGCTGCTGCGAGACCGTAAGACTTGGCAATAGCTCGCGTCCACACGCACGGGCTCCCCCACCAACCCCGTCGCACTCAGTGGTCACCCACCACCACCAGCCCACGTCCTCCCTCCCTGCGCAACGCAACGCAACGCAACCGCATCTCTGCATCTGGTGCGGCGCGCCCGTCGTCCGGCTGGCTGCAGCCAGAGGCCGACGACGGGCCGGCGCCGGGTCAGTGTCCTATTCCCCCAGGCGGACCGCGGACGGCAGGCAGGCGGCCACGCCACGCGACGACCGGCTCCGCGCGGGCAGGCCACTCGCGTGGCGCGCATCGGCAAGATGGTTGGCCGGCCCATCCAAGGGCCAGGAAGGCGTCGCGGAGTCAGCTCGGCCCGCCAACAACCTACCCCCCATGCCAAGCCAATGCGGCAATGCCAGTCGCAGACCCCAACAACCTCCCACCCGTGGCCACGCTATTTAAGCCCCTCCTCCCCCACCCTTCTCCTCAGGAAGAGCCTAGCTTTCCACAAAGCCAAAGCTCTTCTTCTACAGCACTGTCACGCACGCAATTAGCTGTACTAGTAATCAGCTAGTAGTAGCAGTGTTGCCACTACTACTCTTGTGTAGCTTTTAATTTCCCCCGGTTTGTCGATCCATCTGTGTACGCAACGCACGCACGTGTCGCAATGGAGTGCGAGACCGGTCTTGTCCGCTCCCTGAACGGCGACGGCCTGTGCATGTCGGCGCCGGCGCCGGCGCCGCGCGCCGACCCGCTGAACTGGGGCAAGGCCGCGGAGGACCTGTCCGGGAGCCACCTGGAGGAGGTGAAGCGGATGGTGGCGGAGTTCCGCGAGCCGGTGGTGAAGATCCAGGGCGCGAGCCTGAGCATCGCGCAAGTGGCCGCCGTGGCGGCCGCGGGCGCCGGCGGCGAGGCCCGCGTGGAGCTGGACGAGTCCGCGCGCGAGCGCGTCAAGGCCAGCAGCGACTGGGTCATGAGCAGCATGATGAACGGCACCGACAGCTACGGCGTCACCACCGGCTTCGGCGCCACCTCCCACCGCCGCACCAAGGAAGGCGGCGCGCTCCAGAGGGAGCTCATCAGGTGAGACTGCGACCGAGACCTCGATTCCTTTTGTTTTTCCACAGCAGTTCAATTCTGAGCCTAGTTAGTGCTGTATTCAGTCTGGAGTACGTATTAGTTTCGCAGTTACTAGATTGGATGATCCCAGCAAACAGCTATGAGTAGTGGTGGTTTATTCACGAGTTTCTGGCTGCACTGCCGCGTCGCGCGAGCTGCGCCTGCATGTGCTCCGGCTAGTTGTTTACTGCACGGGATCCCATCAGTTACCCAAGCAAGAAATATTCCTTTTTCGCCGTGTCAGGGGATGTTTGCTTCGTTAGTAGCTCTAAAATTCACGTCACATTGAATATTTAGATACTAATAAGGAACATTAAATATAGATTAATTACAAAATCAATTATATAAATGGAGGTTAATTTGCTAGACGAATTTTTAAGCCTAATTAATCCATCATTAGCACATGTTTAGTATAGCATCACGTTGTCAAATCATCATGAACTAATTAGGCTTAAAAGATTCGTCTTGCAAATTAGTTATAAGTTGTGTAATTAGTCTATATTTAATACTTTATACATGTGTCTAAATATTTAATACGATAGAAATTTTAAGAGCTCCCGTAGATACCACACATGCCCTTAGCTAGCACAGCTGGTAGCTAGTAGGTCGTTGGTGAGTTGGCAATAAACTTAAAAAACTACCTCAAACTTTTTTATCGGTGGATGGTTTACGTGCATCATTAATGCGTACAACCTTTACAAGTACTACAAATACAGCACTATCAATCCTCTCTACTACAGTATCATATCTCCAAATTAGTAAAACAGTGATTAAAAAAAGATCATCCAGGCTGTGGCAGTTCATTTCACATGCAAAACCATTAAGTAGGATGCACCGAACCTGCCCTCCTGTCGACACGCGACAGTAGGAGCAGACGCCACGGATGGTCCTGCCAACACGAGCCGCGATCAATCACCGATCCACGGCTTACGCGTAGTACTCCACCCCAACTTGGGTGCCACTCCCACCGTTCGGCGGGCCACACCACACCCTGTCCCACCGACCATACCAGCACAGTACTACAAAAGTTGGGCTCGACAGCTCGACGGGTGCGGAAGCGGAAACCCCGTGCTTCCCGGGCGCGTCGGCGTCGGCGGCCGGTAGCTCGCTCGCTCACCGCCAGCGAGGCCTACCAAGTTTGACCTCCCGGAGATTTGGGATCTCAACGGGAGATACCCTGTTGGGTGCTGGCTGGCTACAGCCGATCCTGGAGGGAGTAGTTTCTTTGAGTTTTGACTCGGCTCGACCCGACCGACGCCGAGCGACCGAGCCAGCTTTGGTTCGGCGATCGGCTGGCGCCACCATCGCCTCGTGCTCGCGTCGCGTCGCGGCCACGTGGAAGCCCAAAGTCTTGGGCCCCTCCGCTTACTCCCCGCACATGGCGGCGACGTGGGAAGGCTAGTAGTGGCGTAGTGGGGGACTAGGTTCGCTGGATAGAGATGGCCGCCGAACGTGGGGTTCGCGACCGTCACGTCGCCGCTGAAAGTTAGGTGCCGCGATTGGGATTGTGCTTGCGCTCGCCGCCGCCGACAGTCATCGGAACATGCACGGGCGCCTTCGGAGCTGGAACACGTTTTTACCAGAGCCCAGGCCCAGCAACATGAGTTCTCTTTCGGCCTTTTTATACCTACTTAACAACAACAACAAAAAAGCCCTAAGCGTACGTTTCAAAAAGCTGTCCTTTTTATTATTATAGGAAGTAATAAAGAACTAGAGCATGGACGTGTCATGAAACAACCATGGAACAACAATATATAATAAAAAATTGAAAATCATAAAGAAGTCAACTACTCGTAGCATGTGGAATTATTCCATTCAAAGTTTCAGACTGCCCACATCCGGGGAAGCTTCTTTAGACTAAAAAGACCTCATTTTTTTTCCCCTCACCCACCAAGCTGCCATGAGATGAAGCAAAGAATATTTTACTTGCGCCGACAACTCTACGTATCTGTCCGTCTGTAGGAATCCACTATTTCGTTTGTTGTTATTACTCGGTCTATACTAGTATCTTCTCTCTACAAAAACCCCTCGTCTGACTAGGTAGTGCTGATATGACAAAGCAGCTCCTTAACACGGCAATCATCATAAACTAAGCATTACAAACATAAACTAAACTCTTAAGTCGGCAGATTCTTGTTTGATCCAAGTTAGTTAATGTTCAAGTTTATCGTATTACCCTGACCAAGTTTATTGTTCAATCATTCACCTAAAATATCCCACTCGGGGCTCCGAATTGACCTCTACTTTGTCTGGTTCCATCTGACAGATTCCTCAATGCCGGCGCCTTCGGCACCGGAGCCGACGGCCACGTGCTGCCGGCCGAGGCCACCCGGGCCGCGATGCTCGTGCGCATCAACACCCTCCTCCAGGGCTACTCCGGCATCCGCTTCGAGATCCTCGAGGCCATCGCCAAGCTGCTCAACGCCAACGTCACGCCGTGCCTGCCGCTGCGGGGCACCATCACCGCGTCGGGCGACCTCGTCCCGCTCTCCTACATCGCGGGCCTCATCACGGGCCGCCAGAACTCCGTCGCGGTGGCCCCCGATGGCAGGAAGGTGGACGCCGCGGAGGCGTTCAAGATCGCGGGGATCGAGCACGGCTTCTTCGAGCTGCAGCCCAAGGAAGGTCTCGCCATGGTCAACGGCACGGCCGTGGGCTCTGGCCTCGCGTCCACCGTGCTCTTTGAGGCCAACGTGCTCGCCATCATGGCCGAGGTCATCTCCGCGGTGTTCTGCGAGGTCATGACCGGCAAGCCGGAGTTCACCGACCACCTCACGCACAAGCTGAAGCACCACCCGGGACAGATCGAGGCTGCCGCGATCATGGAGCACGTCTTGGAAGGCAGCTCCTACATGAAGCTGGCCAAGAAGCTCGGCGAGCTCGACCCGCTGATGAAGCCGAAGCAGGACAGATACGCGCTCCGCACCTCGCCGCAGTGGCTCGGCCCACAGATCGAGGTCATCCGCTTCGCCACCAAGTCCATTGAGCGCGAGATCAACTCCGTCAACGACAATCCGCTCATCGACGTGTCCCGTGGCAAGGCGCTCCACGGTGGCAACTTCCAGGGCACTCCCATTGGTGTGTCCATGGACAACACCCGTCTCGCGCTCGCCGCCATCGGCAAGCTCATGTTCGCGCAGTTCTCGGAGCTGGTGAACGACTACTACAACAACGGCCTTCCCTCCAACCTGTCTGGTGGGCGCAACCCGAGCTTGGACTACGGTTTCAAGGGCGCTGAGATCGCCATGGCCTCCTACTGCTCTGAGCTCCAGTTCCTGGGCAACCCGGTGACGAACCACGTCCAGAGCGCGGAGCAGCACAACCAGGACGTGAACTCCCTGGGCCTCATCTCCTCCAGGAAGACCGCCGAGGCCGTCGACATCCTGAAGCTCATGACGTCCACGTTCCTGATCGCCCTGTGCCAGGCCATCGACCTGCGCCACATCGAGGAGAACGTGAAGGCCGCGGTGAAGAACTGCGTGACGCAGGTGGCCAAGAAGGCTCTGAGCCTGAACGCCCGGGGCGGGCTCCACAACGCGCGCTTCTGCGAGAAGGACCTGCAGACGGCGATCGACCGCGAGGCGGTGTTCGCGTACGCGGACGACCCGTGCAGCCCCAACTACCCGCTGATGCAGAAGCTCCGCGCGGTGCTGATCGAGCACGCGCTGGCCAACGGCGACGCCGAGCGCGTCGTGGAGACGTCCATCTTCGCCAAGGTGGCCGAGTTCGAGCAGCAGGTCCGCGCGGCGCTGCCCAAGGAGGTGGAGGCCGCGCGCGCCGCCGTGGAGAGCGGCAACCCTCTGGTCCCCAACAGGATCAAGGAGTGCCGGTCCTACCCGCTGTACCGGTTCGTGCGCGAGGAGGTCGGCACCGAGTACCTGACCGGCGAGAAGACGAGGTCGCCCGGCGAGGAGCTCAACAAGGTGCTGGTGGCCATCAACCAGCGCAAGCACATCGACCCGCTGCTCGAGTGCCTCAAGGAGTGGAACGGCGAGCCCCTGCCGCTCTGCTGAGCTGCTGCACCTGCACTGCACAAGAGCAGAGAAGACAAGGTATACAGATCGAAGAAAAACAAAAGTATAGCGGCTCGATCAAGACAGAGCGTTTCAAGATCATTGTGAAGTTTTTACAATCAGACTAGCAGAAGATACTCTCTACATTACCGTACGTCGCCTTGTACTAGTAGCTAAAGTTGATGTGAATGTTGTTGTGTTCCCGCAGCTGCGACGCCATGGCCTGCAATGTGCATGTTCTTGGCTGTTGCAGCTACTGAAACTTTTTATGGTTTTGACTTGTAAGTTAGGGATAAAAGTAAAAATTATTTTGTTCTACAATGGTGCAGTGCATAAGAAGTTCCTTTACAACAAGCGAGTAGTGCCGATCGTTCGTTCGTCCTTCTTCTGTCATGTCATGTACAGTACAGTGCTCGAAATCGGGCTCGCTGATGGTTGTCTGTTTCTGAAACAAGTTGCAGAGGAGTGCAAGAGACAGCCATGGCTAACGTCCCTGTGTGAGAGTAGTTGGGCTGTGCTTGGCGAGTGGTTCTGCTTTTTGCTGGTGGCGGCCAACCACTGTTCGTTGAATCGATCAACTCCCAAGGATGATTGGATGTTTTCGTTATCCTTTACCTACCACGTCGGAAATGTGTTGCGCACCTGCCTTTGTCAAGAAATTAGATTCCTTCCTGGCTTTGTCAAGATTCGGTAGCAGGAGAAACTCCACCACAAGGCACAAGCTACTGGACATGTCAATGCTCTGCCACACACCAGTTTGTTTTTGCGAGGCTGAAGGTTGGTCCAAGGCCAACGTATCAATGGAACCTTAGTGACACACTGACACTCGGTAGACAAATCGAAAGTAGTATTCAATGGGATTTGCTCTGCTCCTTTAGATTCCTTCCCAAATTGGTTCTTTTCTCACTGATCAGTTCTGTCCTACTTAATTTTCTAAAATGTCATGTTTGTGTGTGTTGGCATGTTAATGTCACGTTACATGATAGATCAACTAGTAGAAGTTTATGCAAAACTTGGAGCACTAAGCTTCTCTGCATGGTATGTCCTATTGTCCACTCGTCCCACCCCGAGCAGCAACGCTCTGTCGACTGCAGAAGATAATAACGTGCTCACTACTCAGGTTCTAGCTGAGACGTCAACGTGCCTTGTATCATTGTATGACTGGACCTCAAAGCTTTGCTGTAACACCCATGAGACCATATGATAGCTAACAGCTTACAGCTCAATGCAGGCATGCAGCGAACTTATTGATGCCATTTCCTTTCAGCCGGCTTATCAGCTAGAATCTACAGTATTTCTCTCTCACAACAAATCAGCTTCAGCCGATTTATCAGCCGGCTTTAATACCAGCCGAACAAGTGGGCATTATGACAGCCACGTTGCAAAGACTTCTTCAAGCCGGCCGCCTCTCCAATAATTCTATAAGAAGACCATAATAGCATATGGGCGCCATGGATGATGAACAGTACGGGCTGCTCATTAGCAACAGACTGGCGGCCATTTTGCTGAATGCATGATTTCGCCGGACATGCATGGCCTGATCTTGCCGCAAGCCGCCATTGAATTCCCAATTGCACGTACTACAGGCACAAGGAGTGAACAGTGAAGGTCCACATTCATCCAGTGCTTGCTTTGGCTACCAGCTTTGAATTTCTTGTTCCCAAGTTAGGCTGCTACTGCATGCTGCCACGTTTGATAGATACTTTCTATCACAAGAAAAAAAATCAAAAAGAAAAAACCTAGCTAGCAATAGATGGATTCTTGAATTCCTAGCACTGGATATTCGTGAAAGTTCAACGATGACAAGATACCAAAGACTAGCAATAGCCGTGAGCCATTTTGGGGGTCATCGTCTCATTTTCTCTGAAGATGCGTGAGCCAAACCAAGACGCATGCTCACAGTTTGCCAACGTGAGCAGAATTGCTTGTCTTCTTCAGAGAGGACTGTTTAGACTATGCATCTCCATTGGAAACGCATTCATACGTTCTGCGGAGAACGGGGAGAGGCCTGGCCATAGGCCATAGGTGAGTGAGGACTGAGGACATGTAGGCTGGTTGACCTAAACCCTGGAGTGACGATGTGGCTCCGCCCTCTCACCGGTCACCAGCAATGTTTGTTCCAACCACTGGAGGCAGTGTCCAACCAAACCTCTACCAACAAAAGCATGCAACGAAGTCATAACTGACAGGCTCCTTTTTTGGCTTGCTAGGTAGTGCCATCGGACTTGTATGTTTAGTTTCTTCCTCCTAAAGTTTAAATGTCCAAATCAGGACAGGTGTTCATGGATTGACCAGTACTCAGAGCAACTAATTGAGCACGTAACAACATAGAGGAGCGTACATATGCACACTATGGACTATGGATCAACAGAGACATGGAGAGGATGCTGAAAGGAGTAAGCGATTTATATGCAGATGTTAGTTAGAGACCCTCCTCCATGATGTGTTTCGCGGGGAAGAGAGAGACCTAGTGTGCGGCCTGCAAGGTCCATGAAGACATGACCCGAGAAAAGATTTGCCAATTGGGCTCAAATTTGGTTGGGCCAAATCTTAGCAGGGCCCTGGTGTCGCTTTAGTGGAGCAAACTCAGCAACACTTGGTAATGGTTGCTAAAAAAAAACAGTTGGTAATAATACAAATCAACTAGCGCAAGCCCGCTAGCACATAGTTTAACTCAGCACAATTTAGCATGTATCCTCCTAACATGTTTTGCTCCCACATCCTAAACTAAAATTAAATAAACTATGGCTTTCTCTACAAAAATCAATGGCTCCTTTTTAATGAGAACTACAATACAAAAGAATAGAGATACATTCAATGTGATAGGTTAAGAAAACAAATGCGGATGAGGCCATTGATTTTTGTGGAGAAAGCCATAGTTTATTTAATTTTAGTTTAGTCATGGTCCGAGACCTCTTTGATAAAAGTGTTTGGAAACCAAAACATTTATCCATTATCTAGAAACAATTGCATGAGCATTATTTAAACCATATTTGAACTCTTAAATGTATAAGGTTCATGAACCTACTTCAGAAACGTACAGCCGAATTACCACACTTTCTTGGGGGTTAGGAGGACCTCTTGATGCCCTTCTTTAACCTAAAACTTTACCGAAGTGTAGATTGGGTGAAAACCTAAAGGTCAATGCAAAGGAGAGATAGAGTAAAGTGAACCACAACAAGAAGCATGCAAGATACAAGGATAGTCTAAGGTTTCGGCCACACCACCAAGACATGCCTACGTCCTCATTGTTGAGGATACTGCAAAGATTTTGAGTTTCTTTTAACTCCAATCCTCATCTCAAGCGACCACAAATATCGAGCTTCAGGTTCCTACTAGATGAGCAGCTGAGGTGAAAACATTAGACCCTGAGCAAATATGACCGTTGAAGGAGACTCGGGAGGCGACGCCGAGGACCTCGACGGCAACGGAGGCCAGCGGCGGAGTGACGCCGGCGATCTATCTCATGATGGAGATCGGCTTCTCCGTGTTGCCGGAGAGGGACACGTTGTCGCGACCGACGGCAACCCACTGCGCGATGGACACGAATTCATCGACCACGACGACGAGAAGAAGATCACTGGTGTGCCTGACAGATCTTTTGCAAGGCGTCCTCGCATTCCGGTGATCTTGGAATCTCGCAGGAGTGCGGCAGATCGGGCTGTTGAAAACAAGGTAAGCAAATGCAGTTTTTTGGTAAACAGTGTTGGGACGGAGGATGATGACGACGGTTGGATACCCGTCGGTGGTAGTGGTGATCGGGTTGTTTCCGATCCCGCGATAGACCTCCGTCCCATAGGTGGGAAGTCCAAGTTCTCAGTGTTAGCGGACGACGACGAATCCGATGAGGAGTTCGATCAATCACCGTATACACCGGACTTGGTACGCCAAGCAGCAGTTCATGGCTTTAGAAAGGAGAAGCTTGTCGAGGCGGAGATGGCTTTGCAAGACTCGTCGATCCAACGACGGGTAGAAGCATCTTCGTCCCCAGCATCTTTGAACACTAAAGTAGTTTTGGTGCGTAATATCATCAAAGCTTGGACAGCACGACAACGGCCGTCGTTGACGCCGTGGTCCGAGAACCTGCCACGACCGAGGGCGTTGCCGGCGATGACGCTAGGCGATTGTACGGCAACGCTTTTGCGGGGTCGACGACCGACGGCTGGGGGTACTCTTGTCGAGGTCCTACAGAGGTCATCCCCATCATCGCCGGTGAAGTCAGCACACGAGGTCCACGAAGATTGGTGTTCGTCATTGTTTCAAAATCAAATTAATTTGGATCCATTTTCTGCGCCATGCAAGCAGTGGCATGCAGGATCCGTTTCCTCTGCAGGGACGGACGGACATGCGGGTTCGGTCTTCCCAGTAGGAACGGGTGGCCTACATGACGAGATCACATGCAAGTAGTGGCATGCTGGATCCGTTTCCTCTGCAGGGACGGACGAACATGCGGGTTCGGTCTTCCCAGCAGGAACGGGTGGCCTACATGACGCCTGCGATGCGAGTCCTTGTCGCCGATCCGTTCCAGGCACAGAGACAGGTGGGCCTTCTGAGACCCAACATGGGCTTTGTGTGCTGGACAGATGCAGTCGTAGAAGGGGTCATATTGGAAAATTAGCATCATGTTTCCGGCTTGCCTCATGCGACCTTGACGAGATCAACAAGCTAACCCTAGCCGCCACTCCATCCTCTGTTCGTCCCTTGTACGTGCAATTCATGCATGCGGGCATGGCGTCACCAGGTGCAGGTGGGGTGGGCAATGATGGGGTTGGTGTTGGAGGAAGAGGTTACGGAACTAGCCATGGCGGAGGGCGCATAGGCGTTGGAGGAGGTGCTGCGCACGGTGGCCGACATGGATACGGTGCCAGCCTTGTGTATCAGGAGGTAGACGATGGCGCACCTTTCAATGGTCATCGGTTCAACCCTAACCTCAGGGCTCAACCAAATTATGGCCCTGGGTGGGATTATGAACGGGGGCAACGAGTACGCTTTGGCGGCAATGGGGATCGAGGCTGGAACGGCGGGTTCCGATAGGGGCATAAGTATCCGCGTCACGTACTTCATCGGAATCAGCAGCGACTTCAGCCATATGGTCCACAGTAGCACCAGGTGATTCACCACTCACCGAACCTTCAGCATCAACCGCAGCATCTGCAGCATCAGGTGCCACCGCAGCATCAACAACAGATTATGCAGCAACGGCAGTACGTGCAACAACCTCTTCCACAGCAGCAGGTGCCATCACAGCAGGTATCGTCGCAGCAACCGGTGCTGAACCCTCAAATCTCGGTGCGACAACTTGTGAATCAGCAGCAGCACACGTCGCAAGCTCCTCCAGTGATGACCACGCCATCTACGGCTTTGCCGGGGATGGGGATCAATCAACAGCAAGGTGTTATTACGGATCAGCAGCACTTGAAAGGAACGGGCACAGGTGCGAAACAAGGTGTTAACGCTGGATCTCAAATTCTAAAGGGTTCTTCTTCGGCAGGTGGACCAACTGATGTGCAGGTTGAAAATTCAGTGGTACAAACATCGAGTGTGGGGGATGTAGGTGCTTCACAGAAGACAGGCACCACTAAGGTTTGCAAAAGATGTGGTGTAAAGGGTCACTTGATGTTTGAGTGCACTACGATGGTATTTTGTGAAATTTGTAGAAGCTTTGATCATGCCATGAGTCGATGCCTGATTCTTAAGCAGCCGAAACTAGTAGCCCAGTTGGTCGGTCAAGTGGCAGATGCACTAGCCAATTTTCTTATTCCACCTGCATCAATTTAGCCAACAAAGAGTGAATCGAGAATGGCTCTGATCTCCACTTCTAGTAAGGATTTGTCAGAAGAAGATGTTGTTGCTTTTTGCGGGTTTTGGTTTCTGACACTTTTGCTTGGGAAGTAAAACGGCACAGTAGCTCTGAGTTCAAGGTGCTTTTCCTATAAAGGGTGATCTAGCAAAGATGACAAGGTTTAATGTGGAAATGAAAGAAGGTGTGACTCTCAAATTTCAAGAATTCAAGGAAGATGAGGAATATTTCGGTCATGCTTTGCCAGTGGTGTGGATGAGAGTCTTAAATCTTCCAACAATTTTAAGGGAGTATTTGGTTTTGTGGGCTTTGGGAACTCTTTTTGGAGTTACTCAAGATGTGGACATGGTGACAACTAGAGCGAGTAGCTTTGGAAGGTTTGCAGTGGCAGTACTAGATCCGAAGGCAATTCCAACCAAACTAGATGTCATTATTGGTAATCGATACTTCCAGTTGCTTTTTGAAGTTGAACCTTATTTACCAAACATCGGGCTGTGAAGTATTTGGAACACCAAGAATAATGGGAATGATGATCATGGTAGTGGGGCACCAAAGGACAGTGAGATGGAGGAGGCACAAAATCATGGCAAGGCTATCAACTCAGGTGCAAGTGCAGCAAGTGCAATAATTAGTAGCAATTCAGGAAAAGAAGCAAATATTCCAGAAGCACATATGGATGTTGATTTTGAAGAGGATGATTTATTAGATGAGGGGAATGATCTGAGTGATGTGGTACGCAATTTTGTGGGAGTCAAGAGAGGTCATTCGGTGGATATGCGAGTAGCAGCTTCTCTGGTACCTTTAGGGTCCTCGGCTCCAACGCATATGCGCAACGTTCATCACAGCCATCAAGGTCGGGAGGCAGGTTGGTCCCAAGAAATTTAATGAAAGAGAAGGAGAAGGGGCAGCAGCAGCCGCCTTCGGCAGGGATACGGGCGTCGGCCAGTTTGGGGGCTGCTAGTTGGGGCCTTCCACACTAGTTGGAGAGTCACTTGAGGCAAGTCAGGTTGATGGGACATCAGATGGAGTGCTTGTGGGTGAGGATCAGTACCTCGGGGCCGGTCCTGAAGCCATGGTACAGGCCAGAGTGTCAGTGGATGGCAATGTATTGGGTAGTGTTATGACGATGGCGGTGATGTCTGATGGAGAGCTTACTCCAGTGCGGCGAAGCAAGCGGAATGCGGACGTGGCTGATGTTCACTCTCTTGAGAAGGCAGAAAAAAGAGTTGCCATAAAAAATCTTGAGGATCCCCAAGATAATGCTAAGGCAGTTATTAATTCAGTGTGTTCTTTTTCTAGTGATCGTATTAAGCAAAATTTAGGAGGGGTGGGGATCAGTCTGGGTGGTAGTGAAAATTTAATTGCTGGTTCTATAGCTTTAATTAAAGATATAGAACAAGAGAGATTGAAACCTTCGTATGTTGGTAATTTAATTGATAAAGAATGTGAATCAGAGGAGGATGAGGTCGATCCTGACACTTCCACCATCAGTCGACTCTGTGGCAACTTGACGGAGGAGGTGATGGATGATAGTAATGTGGGCATTGATGGAGTGCTTGTTCACATACCCATCAAGGTGGCAAAAATAAAAAAGTTTAAGAAACTTCTTAATAGGAAGGCGTCTGCAAAGAAAAAATTGTTCTAATGAAAGGGATCTTCTGGAATTGCAGAGGTCTACGTGACCTGGCTAAACATACATTTTTACATGATGTGGCTGAAGATAAAAGACTTGATTTTATAGCTTTATCAAAAACCAACAGAAATAGTTTCTCAACTCAGTGTCTGAAAAATTTCTGTGCGGGGAATGATTTTGTTTGGCATTGGCGATGTCCCCGGGGTATGTCTAGGGGGTGGTAGTGGGAATAAATCAAGAAAGCTTCGAAGTAGAAAGTATTATTGATGGGGATTACTACATAAAATTTGTCTTGAGAAATAAGGTAGATGGTTTTCGATGGGCCCTTTTGTCGGTCTATGGCGCAGCACAGGAAGAGCACAAAGAGAACTTTTTATCAGAGTTAGTACATGCTTGCACTAGCTGCGGGGATCTACCTTTTATAGTAGGGGGATTTCAATATAATTAGGAACCCATCGGAAAAAAATAATTCAAGATATAATAATAAATGGTCACTTCTCTTTAATGCCATTATCGAAACTCTCAATCTAAGGGAACTAGAAATGATGGGTAGAAAGTTCACTTGGGCTAATTATGTTGAAATTCCAACCTATGAGAAATTAGATCGTATTTTGGTGACAACCAAATGGGAAGAAAAATTTCCGTTGGCGACCGTCCAGGCTCTCACTCAAGAAATCTCTGATCACACACTACTCTTACTTGATGTAGGGGAACCATCTCATAGAGGCAATGCTAAGAATTTTAAATTTGAGCTAGGGTGGCTGATAAGGGATGGTTTTTTTGATTTGGTAAAAGAGGTGTGGGAGTCTGAGAATAGGGGTAGAACACCCTTGGAACGGTGGTAGTCTAAGATAAGGAGGTTGCGACGTTTTCTTAGAGGTTGGGCTAGAAATTTAGTCTCCCAAAACAAGAAATATAAACTAGACCTGATGGATAAAATAGATATCCTCGATAGAAAGGTAGAAAAAAATTTGCTATCATCTCAGGAGGTAGAGCTTAGATACCATCTTAAAGGGCAATTAACTAAGTTGCTAAGAGAGGAGGAGATTTATTGGCTTCAACGATCAAAAGCAACAAAGTTGTTGCAGGGAGATGATAATACTAAGTATTTTCATATGTTAGCAAATGGGAGACATAGAAAAACAAAATCACACAATTAGAACAGGAAGAAGGAATTATTGTTGGGGATGCAAATTTGAATGATTATCTAACCGATTACTACAAAAGATTGTTTGGACCTCATTTACAAAATTCTTTCTCATTGGACGAGACTCTGAGGCATGATATACCTCAAGTGTCGGAGTAGGAGAATGAAGTATTGGTGGCTCTTCAGTGAGGAAGATGTCAAAATGGCAATCTTTGATATGGAACATAATAAGGCACCAGGTCCGGATGGCTTTCCTATAGAATTTTACCAATTCTTTTGGGATGTTGTCAAGCAAGATTTGATGAGTCTCTTTTATGAATTTTATATGGGGAGACTGCATATTCATAGTTTAAATTTTGGGGTAATTACACTATTACCCAAGATTACGGATGCGACTAGGATACAATAGTTCAAACCTATTTGTCTCTTAAATGTGTCATTCAAGGTTTTTACGAAGGTGTTAAATAATAGAATTTTAAAAGTGGCAGATAAGTTGATAGGTCTGTCTTAGACGGCTTTTATTCCGGGAAGATATATAATGGAAGGTGTTGTAATACTACATGAAACAATACACGAGCTGCATAGGAAAAAGAAAGATGGAGTGATCCTGAAGCTGGATTTCAAAAAAGGGTATGATAATCTTAAGTGGCCTTTTATACAACAAGTCCTCAGAATGAAAGGATTCTCACCGGTTTGGTGTGAATGGATTTCAAAAGTCATGTCTAGAGGGAGTGTTGCAGTAAAGGTCAATGATAATTTAGGCCATTATTTCCAAACAAGAAAAGGAGTGCTGCAAGGGGACCTGTTATCTCCAATCTTGTTTAATATAGTGGCTGATATGTTGGCTATACTCATTTCATGAGCAAAAGAGGCCGAACAAATCCATGGAGTGGTTCCGCATTTGGTCGATGAAGGACTCTCAGTCCTTCAGTATGCGGATGACACTGTTATCTTTATGGACAATGATTTGGAGAGGGCCAAAAACATGAAGCTCTTTGCTTTGTGTCTTTGAGCGATTATCGGGACTCAAAATCAATTTCCATAAGAGCAAATTATTTTGTTATGGAGCAGCTAATGCTAATCAATTGGAATATACACAAATTTTTGGATGTAATGTAGGATCATTCCCTTTTCGATACCTAAGAATTCCTATGCATCATCGAAAACTAATGAATAAGGACTGGAAACATGTGGAAGAAAGATTTCAAAAGAGACTGAGTGGTTGGAGGAGTAAGATGCTTTCGGTTGGTGGAAGGCTTGTCCTCGTTAACTCGATTCTGAGTAGTCTTCCTATGTTCATGATGTCCTTCTTTGAAATACCTAGAGGAATTTTGAAAAAAATGGATTATTTTAGATCTCGGTTCTTTTGGCAAAGCGATGAACATAAGAAGAAATATAGATTGACAAAATGGGAAGTAGTATGTACACCAAGAGACCAAGGAGGATTGGGTGTCCATAATAAGTGTCTCTTAAGCAAGTGGCTTTTCAAACTGATAAATGGTGATGGTGTTTGGCAAAAGTTGCTTAAAATAAGTATTTAAGGGACAAGACTTTGACTCAGGTCCAATACATGCCCGGGGACTCTCAATTTTGGGCTAGCCTTATGAAGGTCAAGGGTGAGTTCCTGTCGATGGGTAGGTTTGATCTAGGTGATGGATCCCAAGTGTGTTTTTGGAAGGATTCATGCATAATGCCACGCCCTTTCAAGATGCTCTTCCCGTCACTATATAACATTGTGAGAAAGAAAAGTGCATCTGTTAGGACGGTACCGTCTATGACACCATTAAATGTAGCTTTTAGAAGATCTCTGATGGGGGTTAATTTTCAAGCATGGCACAGTGTAGTGGCCATGGTTGCAGATGCACACTTAAGAAACCAAAGGGATCGCTTTGTGTAGGGGCTGCATCAGAAAGGGTTGTTTTCAGTTAATTCCATGTACATAGCATTATTAGGTGTACAGGCTTTACCTTACAACACTTTAATTTGGAAACTTAAACTACCCCTCAAGATTAAAGTCTTTATGTGGTATTTATACAAAGGCATAATCTTGACCAAGGATAATTTAGCTAGGCGATAGTGGCAAGGAGATAGGAAGTGTTGTTTCTGTTCCACTAATGAGACTATACAATATTTACTCTTTGACTGTCATTATGCTAAATTTATGTGGAGAATTGTTTTTATTTCCTTTAACCTAAAACCCCCAACTAGTGTACACAATTTGTTTACAGGTTGGTTGGAAGGGTTAAATAGGAAAAGGAAGTCTTAAATTCTTGTGGGTGCAAGTGCCATTTGTTGGGTTCTTTGGTTAACGTGGAATGGTGTTGTGTTTGACAAGGCCATAGCACCGTCTTATTTGTAGGTTATCTTCAAGGGAATGTATTGGACCAGGTACTGGACATTACTTCAGAAGGAGGAGGATCGCCATTTCATGAAGGCGGGCTGTAGGATTATTGAGACGGCTGCGATGGAGGTGTTTGCTAGACACGACTGGCATTTTAGCAACAAACTTGCTCTTTAGTCTTTGCTTTTGAGAATTTTGTTGTTTTCATGGTTCAAAACTTCGTGTTTGAGATTCCTTGTACTTTTTTTGCTCTCTTGTAATAATGAACAACCATATGCATTAGTCGATGCAGAGGCTGGGATATTAATATATTCCATTTTCTAAAAAAAGTTCCTACTAGATGAGTCATGGTAATATAGACCTCCTGAGCTCACAACATGAGTTGGGAGCTTCATGAATCATTGTGACATTCTCATGGTATCAAGTGAAAATACATGTGAAACGTGGTTGTTGGATTTAGCTAGCTCATTTCATGCAACACCAATAATTAAGGAGTGGTTCTCGTCATACACTAAGAAGGTTTTGCTTACTTGGGAGATGGCTCAGATTATTTTGCCATAGGTAGCGACATCAAGTTCAAGTTGTGTAATGGTAAAGAGATTCTACTTAATGGCATGGGGCATACACTAGAACTAATGAGAAATATGATTTCGCTTGCATTTTCACATGAGGATGGTTGGTTGTATCAGATGACTACCTTGAGAGCAGTCATGCATGGAAGCAAAGATAGTCATAGTTGGTGGGAAGTCCGGTGCACACCAATAAAATATGAAGGGTGGTGTTGTTGAGGGTGGAGTTGTTGGTATTTTTTATGCTTAAGTAGAATATTTTGCAAGTGCACATAATACCATTATAGCACTTCACCAAGGAGTATCCCAAGGTATTGTTATTCATTTAATCCATGGGGACTGTTGTGGCTAGGAATAATAATAAATGAGAGATCTTAGTGTTAATACAACTTAGCTATCAAAGTATAGCGAGGTAAATGACAAATGGAAAGGATAGTGATGACACCAAAGATAGAGATAACTCACACAAAGACATTAGTAAGGTGTAGTTAGGTGGGAGGACAATGAGTGAGCAAAGGTTCCTATAACCTATGGTTACTTCTATAGTTAACACTTAGCAAGACAAGCTATAGACAGCAAGACAGAGTTCTTAGACGTAAAGCACATGGGGACGTCTGGATGAGAAAAGGTAATAGGGAAAACCGATGCCAAAGCTCCAAGCGAGGTGGTGGTCCTACTATTTTAATAACTTGCTTAACAACACATGATGGAATATAGAGACCAGATAGGGATGTCACCACCTACTAGCGACCACAAACAATCCATATGACAAGCAGCAAACACAGACAAAGCATAGTATAGACACCATGTCTACACTATAACTCACTACTCTAGTTGTATATACACAAATCACCAAGAGCACCAGTTAAGGCGGTGATCTGGTAGCAAGAGCGAGATAGACTCAACTTAGCTAGCATACAAGTTACAGTTATACTAAGATAACCACTACAACACAACTAAAGGATATGTTGCACAAATAATGGCTAAGCAAAGTAGAGAAAAATAATATATTAAATAAAGTAAAGTCTTACTAAAAAGAGAAAGGATACAAAAGCTACACAGGACCTAGAAGACTAATTCGGGGAACCCGAGACTAGCTTAGCCCACTCTAACTCCGAACACTAGTGTTGATGATATGGACCGAGGGTACCTCACCACTCGTATATCAGCCAAATGCTATCAAGATGGGTCGAAGACGACAAGGATGAGGCCTAGCCAAACTAGGGTACCTCATCAGACGTGATACACAAGTAACTTGGCGTAAGGAGTCTTGATGCCAGATTCTACGTGATATGATAAAATAGTAGAAAAGATTTTCTTGGAACCAACAAGGAAACATATCTGTGGACTGATTGGGATCCATGTAACTCTACCCTAGGACTACATAAGGCGGGGTAGGGAGCCCCCAATCGGTACCAAAAGCAACAATCAACAACCCCTTGTAAACTCGAGCATACGAGATAAAGAGATATACTCCAAATTAGATGTAGGGTACCATGTACCTGAACCAGTATAAACTTGTGTCTCATGTGCTACCTTTCTGATTTCCCTATGCATGATATGCTCATCCATATTGCTAGAGTAAACAGTTTCGATAATTAGACAATCCTACTAGCACTAAGATACAAGTGGAGCTTCTCTTCTTTTTGGAGTGGTGTTCACCTTCTATTGAATGATTTGGAGAGGAGTACCTCACCCTAGGAATGGGCCTTATAGGTCTAAGGGCCATAGAGGCGCCCAAACAAATGGGTTGTTTTATATGGATCCTATATGGACTTGCTTGAAAAAGGGTTGGATTGGATTGAGTTGTGTTCTAAACGGCCAGATCTTGATTGGCCCATGCTAATGTGCGTGGATCATAACTGAGGGTTGAGCCCATGAATCGTGAAAAGGATCCTATCCATCTTCTCCTCCTGATGCTCCCAAAATTGTGTCGCTTGGCTATCAAAAAAGTGTGTTGCTTTCTCCTTCGTGGGTCCGCTCTTGCCATGCCACCTCCGCCTCTGCTGCCCCTGCTGGCCTTCAAATTCACATGTTGTGTCCTCGCCCTCCCCTTTGTGCATAGCTATGGAGTTTTGAGGGAGACGACATAGTTTAGTGTGTGGTCTTAGCTTCTTTGATCGCCAATAGGACTAATTGGGTCATCGGTCGCGGTGGCTTGTCGCAATGCCGATTGCTTTCTTAGTGATGATTGTTGCTAGTCCTAGTGTGCAAATTGCTTTTAGAGGTGAACACTTCCATGTGAGATGTGACATGTGTTGAATATCATGGTTCAATCAGGCTTGAAGGTGATTATGAATGCAGTTGGTAGAATGCAGGACATTATCAAAGTCATAACATCTACACCATCTCGCATGCAAACCTTCAATTAAAGTGCTCAAGCATTAGGACTGAAAAGTAATTCAAGGCAAGTGCTAGATGCTTAGCTCTCAACAGATATGCAATAGAGCAGTGCAATGATTAGTGCTTGTTGACGGTTGTTAACATCAATCATAAATCGTCAATATAACCTACATATATACTTAATTCCATCACCAAACATAGGTCTAGGGGTTTAAAGTAATAAATTCCACAAGTTGTGGTGAATCTATGTTTGCAGGATGATTTATTCAGAAAACTATCAAGGTGGACCCAAATGTCAGAATTAATCATAATTATCCACGACGAAAACAACTCCAGAAGACTCTAGAAGGCACCAGAAGGCAAACCACCGAAGCAGAGGGCGAGACACCACCAGGTAGGGCCGGCCAGCCCCACCTATAGGCCAGCTGACCTATGGGCCCACCTGTTAGCCTCCGTCTTACTACATCGGTTCTCCACCGCCTTAGGGATTGCATCTATGCCATTCTTTTAAGTCGGTTTGATCTGAGGGTCTAGAATTGATGCTACCCCCTATATATACTAGCCCCTACCCCCTCCCTGGAGCCATCTTGGAAACCCTAATTCATATCTCTCATTCAGATCAACACACACCGGGAGGAATAGGTCTAGAACTCTCCAATGTAGTAGATTAGTAGCTTGAGAGTAAGGGTCGAGTTGGGCTCATGCTCAAGTTTCGGATCTAGTCTTAGAGGCTCGGCAAAGCCTTGTGTCATCACTTCTACATCTTCTAAGACTTATTATCAATTCATCATATTCCTATCTACATGGCTATGCTTACTTTTAATATGTATCTTGCTTAGTTGAGGTTATCTTTACTTTTATGTGCGGGTTCATAGAGCACTTAGCCTGCTAGCTTACCGATTTAGCTAAGTAGCCGAGCCTCGTGTAAGCATGGTGCTTATATGATGCTCTGCCTATGAGTACACCATGTTCCCTGGCCGTGTGGTTGCAGCGGGAGGTGACAGCCCCATCTATCCTCTGTAGTACACCCCTTGCTCTAGCTATGATGGTATGTTGACTAATAGATACTCCTTTGATATTAAAAAATCTTTACTCCATTGTTTCCCTATAGTAAAATATAAATAAAGATACATGGAATACTCTCGGTAAAATGCTACAATGGTATTCTATACACTTGCAGAATCATTCATATTCTATTTGCACTTATAAATACCAACAAGCATTTTTGGCACCATTGCCAGGGAAACAATTGGCGTAAAGATTAGTGACATACTGCTAGCTTGAGTAGGATTACCCCTATTCTGTTATATTGTGAAATAAGATAGGACAACAAACACCGTTTTGACCTTCCGACAAGCTTTCACAAGAAAAGAAGAAAAACATTGAAGAACCTAGGGACCCTGAACATTCAAGAACCATCATCATTGGATCTCTGCCATATCACAGGTTTGTAGAGACATATATATATTATTCTAACCATGGGTAGATTGGAGAAAAGAGGTAGATTGGAGAAAAGGTCGATGTCACAAGAATTCAAATCATATCTCAAGTGACAGAAACAAATGCTGCACTACTCACAAATTCTATCATGTGAGTCATGGTAAGCATGATCAAGAAAGGTGAGATAGTCTTGCTAATGGACTTTAAACTTGATGAGTAGTTATCTTTTAAATTTCTTGGATTCCACTGCACGTTTACTTTTAATAATCCATGCATCCACTCTATTTTGTTTGAGTACTCTCATATCAAATCCACATCATATTTAATTCCATGCATGCATTCGTGCCACTTGCATCTTTTTATTAAAAAAATCTCTCACCATGATCATGATCTTTTATCTCTATTCGAATAAATCTCTATAATGCTTTCATGTTAACTTTTGTTTACTATAGTATGTTTAGGTTTGGAAGTATCTTTATACATCTTTTAAAGTAAGCATGGTTCTTAGTTTAAATCAAGAGGTGTGTGACCTTATTTCCAAAGGCTTTTTAAATTAAGTGTGGTGCTTAGGTTAAAATGCCTTCCTTAATCAAATTAGACATGGAGTTTAGTTTTGTTATTGAACTAAAACTTGTTGTAGTAGATACTGGTTATTTTGTTGGACTAACCCCTACAAAAAACTCTCAAACTCAATTTGGAAAAGTACTGAGATGAATTCACTTCAAAGATGAATCAAGGCATATGGAACTCCAATAACTCTACACAAAGAAGACCTAGCTCATTCTTCATGGAAGGAAGAACTGTGAGTATCAAGGTTTATTCACTCATCCTTTGTTGTAAGTTATCTTAGCCTTGAACCATGCTAAAATGCAGCCAACACATAAATTTGTTAATAAACAAAATCTTTGCTAAAGTAATCCTAAAACCATCCTTTCAATAGCATGGAGAAAAATCACAAAAATTATGGACAACAACCTGTGTTTCAAATTCATTATATTCCCTCAGGTATGTGTCCACTAACATTTTGTAGGAAAGAATGAATCTAACCTATGCATGTTCAAGGTTTGGTATGAACCAACAAACCCCAACCAAAACCACCACTATAGCTGTGGAAGTGGACGAACAAATCGACAAGCTATGGGCAACACTATAGCTGTGGAAGTGGACGAACAAATCGACAACCTAGCATTGAGCCTTCCCAAGACTCAAGCTAAGGTGCTAATGAGAAGTAGGAAGCAACCCACCTCATATTAGCTAGAAGATGCTTGCTTTCATCACCTTCGAAAAGACTAGCTTGCACGTCGACAACAAGGACTAGGATGACAGGAGCCACTACTTCATGGCATGCATCCTCGGATCAATAGATGTCAGAAATCAATGAAGTTCTGTCGACAGTGTCTCATAAGACTGCAACCACGGTCATGAGACAACATCCTTAAGTCATTGAAGATGAAGCTTCTATGTGAATACCAATGAGGTTCCTTCTTTGATCATCAAGACGGCTAGCGTACCGCTAACAAACAAAGAAGAACAACTCTCCGCTATGCCGTCAGAAGACAAAGACCATGAAGGAGGAACTTGAGTTTGCATCTCTAATGAATACCAACTCGTCAACTAGGAAATCAATAGAAATCAAGAATGGTTGATGAGAGAAGAACAAGTAACTATCCAAATGGTACAAAGAAAAGGAAAGATCCTGCTCAATGGACTACAAGCTTTCACTGATAGGGATGAAACAATAAGAGGAGCAGAAGGTCCAAACAAAATGCCGAGATCCACAAAATAAAGGACAAAAGGATGGCATGACAAGAGGATGAGAAAGAAGGAGTATAATATATGAGACAAGATGCTCATCAACAGCTCAAGATGCGAAGTTAGTCAAACAAGGAAGGCTTCAAGCAGATAGAAAAGATCACCACAAGTCATCTACCCTTCGTCACATGGTGTCATCATGCTCCAATGATGAAGATAACATCCTAAGGTAAATGGTCATTATTCAAAGAGTTTTTCTTGATTCTGGTAGGCATATAAAAAGAAACAATCATGTTTGGGTTACAACTTTGCTTGATCCAACCTGATTAACTCAACATGTTTTGTTCCTTAAGTTTGTTCATAGCACCACTTTCTTGATCTCATAGTCTTAACCAAATGAGCTAAAATGTTGCATATCTTATCCTTGGAAGATAGTCATAATCATGTAAGGTTTGATACATTATAGACAGTCCTTCCATAGGTTAAGCATCTCCACTCTTTTTGACAAATGTATTCAAATGCCACATTCATACTCATCCTTCTGATCTTTTCACCCATGTTGTAAGAATGAATACACATAACGTCAACCGTAACATGATTCGATGTGCGTAAGGCTAGAGAAAAAATAAATAAAGTTTTAGTTATGTTGGTGTTTTCCCACCAACAGAGCCCATGCACTTGATCTCTACCTTGTCTTTATGAGCAGAACACACTTTGAGTAAAGTGTGGGGGAGTCGATCCCCCAAATTCTACAAGTAAAAGTTCTGAATCGGTAATAATGATGCACACAAGATGTTGCCAGTTTCTACTACTGATGGTTGACTTCAAAATGCTAAACAAGGAGGAGGAACAAGTCAAGAAAGGAAGCAGCTGTCAAACCTAAATCAAACTCAAAACCAAGATGGGTTTGGCAAAATAAGGTGGCATGTGGCAGAACCGCCCAGAATAGCACGCTTCCGAAGGTGCTCGTCTTCCACCAGACACTAAGCACCCTAAAAGTAAGCTACATCAGACGGTTCCATCGAGCACACCCAAGGGAGAATTCGAATAATCTAACATTTTTTTCTCTAGGATCCAATAATGAGAACGAGTTTACAATACTTAGTCTATTTCATACAACAGGAGTTCTTAGAAATACATTATTACAATACCAAGTTCAGAGTGCAAAATTTAAACAGTGAAATTACAATAAACGTCTAATGATAAGATACAAGGATCCGTCTGTGCCCACTAGAAGAACCCTCCACACAACAGCTACTCATCAAGCTGCACCTACAATAGGGATAAACAAACACTGAGTACACAATATATTCGCAAGACTTACCCGACTAGTGGGAATAATTTCCCGACTCCAAAGGATATGATAGGCTTTATGGTTTGCTGGGTTTCCTCTTTGTGAAAAACAATACTAGTAGTGAATCCTTATGTATGTTTCTTATTAGCAGTCATGATTAGTTCATTATCTAACCATTCTATGTAAGCACATGTTCTACTTTCAAGCAAGAGTTGACCAATCAGATCTATTTCACCATCTTTCATCTTCTAGTTCTTACTACAGTGCTAGATCATAGACAAGTCGTACTGTATTATACAGCAATTCGCAAACCAATGTAGCCCAGCTAGGTACCCCAAAACACATGCCCCGCTTGTATCCTAGGCACAAGCAGGACTAACCCACCACTCTTCTATCAAGGGTTCTAGGTCCCCATCCAAACTTAGACTCCAAGCCCCCATACCTGAGTCCCAGACTCAGTGTGGTGCTTAGACCTCCACCATCCCCGCCTCCAATCAGTCGGTCCAAAAAGAGCCAAAACCCACGACAAGAGAGCAATGAGCCTTCCCACAACCATAAGCAAGTATGTGCTCAGGATAATAAGTCTGTGACCTGACTAGAATCCAATGCAACAGCCGGTCCTTAACCAACACGGACAGAGAAAATAGTGTAACCAAGCTATGTCCCATTGGCCATGGGACACAACCTATTACACCCACCAGTACCCATACCATATCACTGTCCGATCTCCATTTCTTTTCACCATTTTATCTTGAGAGTGATAATATTAATCACCTATTGTGAGTAACGGCAGGTTACTCACGCTACCGATAGCCTAAGCATAGTAGCTACTCGACCTATGCTAGTAGGACTCATAGGTAGGTTATTTATGCATGTAGTTTCAATACAAATCCTATAACATAAATGCACATCACACATATATCTAGTGATTATTCAAAATAAGGGTTATGCACCGGGGCTTGCCTTGGTGAAAGCTCTAGTTTGGTTTTGGTGAATTGATAAAACCCTAAGTGCTAACCTAGTTTATCAAGTGATCATGAGATAGGTAGCACATGCCAAGTGGTGAAGCAAATGAAGATCATGACATGATGATGGTGATGCCATGGTGATGATCAGGTGCTTGGACTTGAAAAGAAGAAAGAGAAAAACATGATGATGGTGATGCCATGGTGATGACCAAGTGACGACGGCCCATGATGGGGAGGCCCACGCGCATCGATACATTTGAATCCAACCGATGTCCAAAGCACTATTCCTTCAATCGGCTATCTTACAATTATGCCCCTCCCCCTTTTCTTCTTTACCATAGACATACCCTCAGGCACCCGCGCCCAATAGCGAGCCGCTGCTCACCTAGACGCAAACTTGAATTGATGGGCGGCGAAGCGGTGAATGGAGATGCTGTCCTGAGCTCCCTCCATGGCGGTGGACTCCTTCCTGTGATGGCAGCCACGTTCCCGTGAGCCAAGGCACAGACGATGTGAACAAACTCAAGAATGGGCATCAGCGACTCACCCTGAACCTACCAGATGTGGTGGCTTGACCAAGAACGGACTAGGTGCGTTCGACCACACGCGCACGGTAAGCCTCGCGACGATGGCGGTGGTGCGACCGAGCCAACAGCGCTGGGAAGGTAGTGGTGGTGGAAATTGGGTGCGCATGGGATGGAGGGGAACAGGGTGAAGACACAGTGCCAAAAATTGAACAGAGGTGGACGGTGCGAGGTTAATTGAACGGGCGCTGTCGTGGGGTCTTAAGGTGGCCAACGGTGAGGGAAGCTTCAAATTGGGCCTTGGCGTGGTACGGTTGCAATAGTGGCTGAGCTCAGTGCATAGCTAGGATCCCACTCAACCATCAGGAGCACTTAATTGCATGGATTTGACCAGCGCTGCGAGCTGGCCTTGGCGTGGCTCGGTGACTCCGGCGAGACGCCATTAAAGGCAGAGGTGACCTAGGAAGGTAGCGTGGTGCTTGCCACTCAATAGACGAGGACAAGGTTACACACAGGAGCTACACATGCGCGTATGGAGTAGACACAGTTCGCACAGCCGCAGCGCCTTAATTTGCATGCCGACGGTGACACGGCCATGTGTCGGTGTCATAGGCGCATGCTGCAGCGGTAGTGGCGATGCGACGCAACAACATGGGTGCACGCGAAGCGACAACGTGACACAGAGGAAACGTGCATGCTGGCGAGGATGGCTGTGGCCCAATGATGCCACGCACCCAAGCAGACGGCGACAGCGACTGGCAGGGCAGGACTGGCAACAGGGCGATGCAGGCGGCTCAAGGGCACCAATAGCAACGACAGCATGCATCGCGGTGGTGAGGCGAGCCCACTGCCAGCCAGGGCTGTTGGCCACCGCAGCTAGCCAAGCATGACCGGCACGTGCGCTCATGGCCGGCGTTCCGACGACGGCACCGAAGCGCGGTAACCGCGTCCAGACGCTAACACCGGCCAGAAACGTGCCATGCACGCATTTTAAAGCACCCCAAAAATCAAACTCATTACTTCAGGCGCCAAACTACCTTTTCTATTCTCAAGAGGGTATGTTAAACTACTGAAACAAGCCCTAATACCCCACCATTACTTAACCCAAATCTCCTACAAAAATTGCCAAACTTGACCTTGTCGAACCAATTTCTGACTTAAGAAATTTGACTAAGTCTTTCCCGGATTCGCGTCAACCTCGATTTCCAAGCTACCAACCATGCTTGCTAGGGAATTCATTTCTCGATCGTAGGTATTTCATCATCACTTATAAAGTTTGTACTACAAACTTTATTAAAATTATGTATATACGTTCTATAGCATTTTCGTTTAATAAAAATTCGTTTACAACCCTAAGTGACATAACACGACATTGAATGTAACTTTTGTTTCGTGTTTCCGATGAACATTTCGGGTCACAGAATTTGATTTACACACTATATTACATACACTATCACATAAATATGATGCCCATGCAGTGTTTTAGCAAAAGATTTATAGTGTAACACCGAGGGTGTTACAAGCAGAGGGCGAGACGCCGCCAGGTGGGGCCAGCCCCACCTGCAAGCTGGCCGGCCTATGGGCCTACCTGTCAACCTCCATCTCACTATGTCGGTTCTCCACCGCCTTAGGGATTGCATCTATGCTGTTCTTTTAAGTCGGTTTGATCCGAGGGTCCAGAATTGATGCTACCTGTGGGGGTATGGCCCCTGGTATCCACAAGACAAGACATGGGCCGCACCATCAGAGGTGGCCCAGCCCACAAGATCAAGGCGTGCACGGCATTGCTCGGTGTGCACCGCAAGACATTGTATAGTACCAAATAGGAAACTTTCCTGGTAACCCTGTCCCTCTAGACTATATAAGGAGAGGTAGGGGTCCCTAGTGGACAAGATCTATCTACTACATCTCAATACAATACACCAAAGACACAGGACGTAGGGTATTACGTCGATCAGACAGCCCAAACCTATCTAAATCGTTGTCTCTACGCCTTGTATCACCATCTGGTTCCTGATTACACGCACCCCTACCGACAAATCTACCATTGCGGGATACCCTTGGTGGACTGCCGATGATATTCTATAGATAGTTGGCGCGCTAGGTAGAGGTGTGCACTTGATCCATGGCAAGCCAGATGGACCTCAAATCAACATCGCGTTCTCATCATCAATCTCATGGAGATCCATGCCGGTCCACGACAACAATTCATCGCTGGCTACATCAGCCCCCACGACAGTAGATCCGATCTCGGAACCACCTCCGAGGTCATCTTCACCAACAACTCACCACCCGCCAGGTACTCACCATCAACGCCAACCAGATAACGCCATACGTCGGCGACCAGACTTTCTACCTAAAGCTAAGTCACATTTTAATATTCTTCTAAATATTCTCCAATCTCCGTATATCGCCATAATGTTTCTCTAAACTATTTTCTCCATATTTGTTCTCCAAACGATTTTCTGCACCCTCGAACAGTCACATTGATGCTCGGACGCCTCTAGAGACGGCCCTATCTCTGGCTCCTCCCTACACGTGCTACGGGCTCCACGCTCCACGTTATGGTTAATGGGCTAGCTAGGGCTAGAGACTCAGCTACACACTAACTATTCGGGCGGTTTATATTAAATATAAATACATCTTCGCTCCAACTGATCGCCAAGCTACATACGCTATTTTTTCTCTGGAGTTCATATATTTTTACATCGTGTACTACCCATTCTACATATTTGTATTGCAGGATCATCGTCCAGGTGATCGGATCACCTGATGCTCGGACTTCACCACCGATCAACTAGTCGGACCTCTAGGATCATCGACTTTGTCGTCGACCAGTTGATTGAACTGTTCACCAGTCGCTTCTGCTCAATGCTCACTTTGCCACTTATCAGTTGACCAAACTATTCGTCGCTTGTGCTTCATCACCAGATACATCAGTTACTCCTCGGCGCTCGGATTCTTTGTGCTTGAGGACTAAGTGGGCACACTTCACCTTGCGGACATCGCTAGCGATGTCAGGACTCCTCACTTCTCGATGCTCGGTCATCGCCAGCAATGCCAGGGACTCCTCGCTCCTCGGTGCTCGGTCATCGCTAGCGACACTAGGGACTCCTCCCTCCTCGGTGTTTGGTCATCGCCAGCGACGCCAGGGACTCCTCGCTCCTCGGTGCTTGGACATCGCCAGCGATGCTGGGGACTCCTTGCTCCTCAGTGCTCGGTCATCGCCAGCGACTCCTCGCTCCTCGTTGCTCAGACATCGCCAGCGACGCTAGGGACTCCTCGCTCCTCGATGCTCGGTCATCACCAGTGATGTCGGGGACTCCTCGCTCCTCGGTGCTCGGTCATTGCCAGCGACACCAGGGACTCCTCGCTCCTCGGTGCTCAGTCATCGCCAGTGGCGCTAGGGACTCCTCGCTCCTCGGTGCTCGGTCATCGCTAGCGACGCCAGGGACTCCTCGCTCCTCGGTGCTCGGTCATCGCCAGCGACGCTGGGGACTCCTTGCTCCTCGGTGCTCGGTCATCGCCAGTGATGCCGGGGACTCCTCGCACCTCGGTGCTCGATCATCGCCAGCGATGCTGGGGACTCCTCGGTGCTCGGTTATCACCAGCGATGCCAGGGACTCCTCGCTCCTCGGTGCTTGGTCATCGCCAGCGATGCCGGGGATTCCTCGCTCCTCGGTGCTCGGTCATCGCTAGTGACGCCGGGGACTCATTGCTCCTTGGTGCTCGATCATCGCCAGCGACACCGAGGACTCCTCGCTCCTCGGTGCTTGGTCATCGCCAGCGACGCCGGGGACTCCTCACTCCTCGGTGCTCGGTCATCGCCAGCGACGCTGGGGACTCATTGCTCCTCGGTGCTTAGACATCGCCAGCGACGCCGGGGACTCCTTGCACCTCGGTGCTTGATCATCGCCAATGACGCTAGGGACTCCTTGCTCCTCGGTGCTCGATCATCGCCAGCTATGCCGGGAACTCCCTGGGTGGTCAGACATCATCGTCAGCTACACCGGGGACTCCTCGGTGCTCGGATCTTGCTACGTCTCATCGGTGCACTAACAAGATGCTCCATGTTGTTTAGATCAGGGTGCTGATCTTGGGCAGCACGTCTGGGGTTTTAATACGCGCATGTCAGACGACGTCGGTAAGCTTTCAGACTTCTTTTCCTTTGACCCTACTATAAGATCATTCTTCATCTTCTAGCAGGCTCGGGGACTAAGTGAGCACACTTCACCTTGTGGTGAATGTGCTTGTTCTCATCTTGAGGCTACGCCCAGGGACTGGCTACCTGCTCGGCTGGTCTTCTACTTTCTAACCCTGGCACCACGTGACTACATCACCTACTATCAGGCTCAGGGACTAGCTGTGGGGGTATGGCCCCCGGTATCCACAAGACAAGACATGGGCCACACCATCAGAGGTGACCCAACCCACAAGATCAAGGCGTGCACGGCGCTACTCGGCGTGCACCGCAAAATATTGTATAGTACCAAATAGGAAACTTTCCTTGTAACCCTATCCCTCTAGACTATATAAGGAGAGGCAGGGGTCCCCTAGTGGACAAGATCTATCTACTACATCTCAATATAATACACCAAAGACACAGGATGTAGGGTATTACATCGATCAGACGGCCTGAACCTGTCTAAATCGCTATCTCTACACCTTGTGTCACCATCTGGTTCCTGATTACGCGTACCCCCACCGACAAATCTACCATCGTGGGATACCCCTCGGTGGACTATTGACAATATTCTATCAACACTACCCCTATATATAGCAACCCCTACCCCCCTCCCTAGAGCCATCTTGGATACCCTAATTCATATATCTCATTCAGATCAACACACACCAGGAGGAATAGGTCTAGAACTCTCCAATGTAGTAGATTAGTAGCTCAAGAGTAAGGGTCGAGTTGGGCTCATGCTCAAGTTTTGGATCTAGTCTTGGAGGCTCGGCAAAGCCTTGTATCTTTACTTCTATGTCTTGTAAGATTTATTATCAATTCATCATATTCCTATCTACATAGCTATGTTTACTTTTAATATGTATCTTGCTTAGTTGAGGTTATCTTTACTTTTGTGTGCGGGTTCATAGAGCGCTTAGCCTGCTAGCTTATTGATTGGGCTAAGTAGCCGAGCCTCGTGTAAGCATGGTGCTTATACGATGCTCTGCATGTGAATACACCTTGTTCCCTGGCCGTGTGGTAGCAGCGGGAGGTGACAGCCCCATCAATCCTCTATAGTCCACCCCTTGTGAGTAGGTTCTTAAATTGTAGGACCGTAGTCGCATCAGTAGAGTTATCCTTTTGTGGTACTCTACCGTCTAGCGGCGTCCTGAAGTGCATAAGAGTAGAGTGAGTCTTAGCAATAGTCAGGTATATATATACTTTGATCCTGTAATAAGAATATCATAGGAATCTACCTCACCCGTTGTTCTCCTGAGTTAACTAGATTACAATATCTTAGTTATCTATCCCCTGAGTGTCATTATGCTTAATTCCTATTATTACCTTTACCCTTTGGTCTAGCTATGATGGTATGTTGACTGATAGATACTACTTTGATATTCAATAATTTTTACTCCATTGTTTCCCTGTGGTAAAATATAAATAACAATACCTAAAATACTCTCGGTAAAATGCTACAATGGTATTCTATGCGCTTGCGGAATCCTTCATATTCTATTTACACTTATAAATACCAACAAGCATTTTTGGCGCTGTTGCCAGGAAACAATTGACGTAAAGATTAGTAACATACCACTAGCTTAGGTCATAGTAGAAGCTATGGGCACCGCTCGTTCGATCGTGGGATGGCACAATCTTGTAGGAGAGAGTGGCACGCATGGCGTTGTGTTCTCTGTGGCTAAGAGTCGCATTGTATAAATTGTGATCAATAGAGTCTAAAAAAGCTACTGAGTTACAGCACCAAAATTCCATTGTGTTTTGCGTGTGTTTCCATTTTGTGTTCACTATTGCGGTCATCTTCCTCATCTCCGGTGATGGATTCTGTGGAGAGGGAGACTTCACATGTTGTCCTTTTTACTCAAGAATACACAGATCAAGCCATTATATGTAACACATAAGTTTTCATCCAAGGACTTAAACAAACACAATAACAAAATGTCTTTTGAAGATGTTGCTATATGCCTTGGAATATGGAGTTGTTTGGAGATCTTTTGTTGGAGATAGCTATAGGCCAAGATTGGAACATGATTTCCCTTAGCAAAGTGTGGAGATGGATTGGATTTAGCTAGTGAATAACGGGGATTGGATAGGATAAGGGACCTCCTCCAAATATTTAGGATTGGACTAGGGTTAGGATTGGATTGCAATTCATTATCAGGCTTAGGAGTACCCCCTATTTATAGTAGTTGGAGGCGGGCCCATGGATCCATGTGATCTTCCTTGCATCCCTTGGATCAGACCATCTCAAATTGCATGGTTGAGATCATATAATGTTATGTTTGTTTGCATGTGGGAAGCTGGAAGGCGGTGGAGTAAAGAAGTGGGTTGGGTGACCACCTAGGGGGTCGGCCGACCACCCTATGATAGGTGCCCCCCTCTAGTGGGGTGCTTTGTTCCTTCTTCTTGAGTGGGTATGAGGTGGTGTGGCCACTTCAATATTTCAGATATGATGCATGGGCCTATTAATCCATGTGCTTAGCTTGTGAGCCATCCAAAGGAAACATACTCTTCATCCAATGGTTGAAACTTGCTTGGGAGCATGTTTCTTGAATCCACACAACATTGGAGGGTAGTGGGCCTCATAGGGGTGGTCCGCCGACCCCCTGAAAGTGCATCTAGCCCTTTAGTGGGTTTTGGATGATTCAATGACAACATGATTAAAGGTCTAACCCGTTTGCTAAGTGTGGATAGGTAATAGGTTATCTCACAGGTACTTTATGAAAGCCAAAATGATGTCTTGTTGTATAAACAATCTAGTTCAAGCACAAGACAACAATGCAAATGTAATTCATACAAAGGCTTATTTGTTGTGGGATTACCATATACTATGTGAAAGCAAGCTCATAAGAATTAATTAATGAGACATGAGGGATTGCATATGGAATGGACTCATATCTAAAGCTTGCTAAATTGAAATAAAAAAGATAACAATACAAATGAATTGATGATTCAACACAAGATGTGACTTGATGGCTTGAGATGGTGAAGATAGCAAGGAAAGGCTTCGAGGTACTAAGCAAGGGTAAAGGGCAAGCGATGGCTTGGCGGCCAAAGAACCTAGCTAGGGTGAAGAAGGAAGTACTTAAATTTAGTTGAGGTACTAATCAAGCTATGATGGTCATGTTAATGTGGAGGATCAAATCACTATTGGAGTGTTTGATGGAAGTGACTTGATACATTTAGGATTATTCAAATTTGATGAATGGAATCAAGTCACGTGCTCAAGATGGCTATGCTCAAGTGAAAAAGATCAAAGTTGATATGTTGGCACCCTCACTTGATGAAGATTAGAATACACGGCTTCGGTTGAAAGGGATCAACTCAAAAGGTTTAATTTCGTTATACTTTTAAATTTGAGTTAATAGGAATGCTATACTATTAAGAGGGATGTATCATGTTGATAGATAGTGTTTCATAAGTGCTCAAGCCAACCTATGTGAGTTTTGAGTGTTTGAAAGATAAAAGAGCTAACCTGTTTTTTGCTGGTCTGGCAATACCGGACATGGGTTGGTTCGTCGGGAGTTCTGGCGATGGTCGGGAGTTCTGACGTCTTGCACTCAACTAACTTGAAGAGTTCACTGTGGTAGTCATACCGGATGTGTCTGATATTCTTACCAGCCGATATGGATGGCCAAAGGCCAATGGCTAGTTTTCAAATGCCTTGAGGGTCAGGAGTTCCGACGTAAGTCGGGAGTTCCAACGATCAGAAGTTCTGGCATGAGTCAGGAGTTCCAACACCTCATATACTTTAACTCAGTTACTGTAGTTTTCAAATGTGCTGAGGGTCGGGTGTTTCGACGTGAGTCGAGAGTTCTGATGGTCGGAAGTTTCGGCATTCATCGGGAGTTCCAACGCCTCACAATGTCACCGTAACTCTGTTACCGTTGGTGCAGTGTAAGTCATACCAGACGTGTCCGGTATAGCAATGGCTAGTTTTTTCAAGGGGGCTATAAATACCCCCAAGCCTCCACCTTTAGAGGCTGCTAATTCTGCTGGTTGCTATACACATTTTTTAGCCTTGCCAACTCTCCTAAACCCTCTCTTAGTGAGTGTGTGATCCAAATCGCAAAATCCATTTGTGGGTTAAGAGAGAATTTGAAAAAGAGAGCAAGCCACCACTTGAGCACTTGTACATATTGTCAATCTCATGATTTGCATTTTTTACTCTTGGGCTCTTCGGTCCTAGACGGTTAGGCATCACCGGAGAGCACCCGAGAGATTGTGGTGTGCCTCGGAAAGTTTGTAACGGTCGATTCCACCGCCTCAGAATCAACTAGTGGAAGGAGGAAAGAGAGTTGGAAAAGATTCTGGCTAGAGTGACCTTCATGGTACCCTCCAGGGTTGACCTTCGTAGGGTCACCCACAGCCCCCTCAATGGAGAGTTGGACTCGAATGAGTCCAAACTTTGGTAAAATAAATATCGTGTCTCAATTCATATTTCATTTGATAGTTGTGTTGCTCCAGCTTTTGTGCAGGCTCTCTATGTATATTGTCATCTCTAGTAGGTGCCTGTAGTTTGGTTTGAAGATAGAAATCGAAAGGAGCAAGTTCGGGGCTGCTCTGCATAAATCATGTATACCGGACACGTCTGGTATTAGAGCTCAGTACTGAATATTATTTGATCTATGTTCTAACTTTGTGTTGTAGGGTTGTAGCTTCTAGATATATTCTTTATACCTTGTTTACTCTGTGGCTAACTTATGAGGGGTGGTATTACTCTTAATTTAGAGTTTCCATTTTGGAAACTCCCTTTTCTAATTGTTTCTGCATTTAAAGGTGTTAATTTTTAGAAACGCCTATTCACCCCCCCCCTCTAGGTGGCATCCAAGGTCCTTTCAATTGCTATCAGAGCAGGTTCTCACCTAAAGCTTCACCACCGTGAGAAAAGGATGTCGACACCTATCGAGTTGGAGCCGATGCTTCTCCAAAATGATGGTTCAAACTTTCTACCTTGGTCAATTCAAGTACTCAATGCTTTTAGGGATATTAGTCGTCTTGTTAAGCATATTATGGATGCAAGCATACCTCTTTCTATACTTGATTGGAGCAACTACAAAATTTTGTCAAAAGAGGAAGAGATATGTGTGCAACTCAATGCTCAAGCTATTAATGTCATTTTGAGTACATTAAGTGTAGAGGTTCAAGATGAGGCAATCTTCAATGGACAACCACCTCCAGAGAGTGTTCATCTTATTTGGACTAGATTTTTTGATTTATATGGAAAATCCAAATGTGATGATGCACTTGAGATCGAGTCAATGGAAAGTATGTCCATTGTGTCTTCATGCAGCAAAGAAGTCTCACAAGACCTCAAGAGCATCGAGCCAGAGCAAGAAGTGCAAACAGCATATGACTTGTTGTCTGCCTGCACATACCAGATGTGTCCGATATGCCTACCGGACGTGTCCGGTATGCCTACCAGATGTGTCTGATATGCCTACCAGATGTGTTCGGTATGGCCGAGGCAGCAGAGCAACAAGCCATTGTTTGCAACAATGCTCAAGCTCGATGGTGGCCAAGTGATGAGTCAACCTCAGTATCTCATGATACTCATCACTTGTGTCTCATGGCCAAGAAAAGCAAGAAGAAGAGTAACAAGAAAGATCAAGAAAAGGAGAAAGCACAAGTAGATGATCAAGATGAGAGTGATGTTGAAGTTGAAGATAACTACAACCTTGATCATCTCAACCGCAAAGACAAGTTCATCATCATAAAGGTAGTTGAAAAGAATGATGAGTTTGAAGAAGAGATTGAGAAGTAAGAGCAATCACTTCAAAAGCAAGAATTGTTTCTCATCTCCAAGATGGAAGAACTAAAGGCTCTAAGTGAAAGGTATGAAAAATTGTCAATTGAGTATGCTTTAGTTACTAACTCCTCTTCTAATGTTTCACAACTAGAGAAGGAAAACTTGGAGCTCAAGGCAAGGCTAGATGAACTATCAAGCAAGTATAATGTGCTACAAGCAAACTATGTTCATCTAAAGTGCTCTCATGATGAAGTAGTAGAATCAAGCATTATGCTTGAGGTGGCTCATGAGGTTGTGATCATATTGGTAAAATTTTCTCAACCTCTCACACATTCACTCACTAGTACACCATCTCAATTGAATATTTATTGTACTAATGAATGTACTCCTCAAGCAAGCCAATCTTCGATTGAGTTAAATCTCATAGAAAACATAGAGCTCAAAGAAGAGGTGAAAAGATTAAAGAAAAATGTGATTCAGTTGAAGGGTAAGGAGAAAGCACAACCTTCTTAAGATAACCATGATAACATGGTGAAGAAGCTTGAGAAGGGTTCAAACCTTACTTCCTCCAAAACCCAACAAAAGAATCACATTTCAAGTAAGGCCAACACAACCAAGAGCAAGAAACATAGAAAAAGGTTATGCTATGGTTGTGGATTATATGGACATGAGTGGGTCATGTGTCCACATAAGAGTTGGGCCGTCAAGTGTGAAGTGGCCGAACAAAAGGCCTCAAACAAGTTGGCCAACCAAAAGAAAAGTGATAGACAAAGCGTTTGTCTCATGAGCAAGAAATTGGGGCATCCTACCAAGAAATACCCAATGTACAAAGAGGCAAGAAAGAAAGCCCAAGTTGCAACAAGAAGATGCTATGTATGCAATGAGATGGGCCACAAGGTTGATAGATGTCCATACAAGCAAAATAAGCATAGAGCAAACAAAGGCCGCATATGCTATGCTTGTAGAAGAAAGGGGCATCTAAGCTATGAATACCCAAATGGTAACGCTCCTAAGCCGAACACATTTGTTTATAATGATAAGCTTAGGAAGACCACAAATGGAGTTAGCACTAGCAAGGTGATGTGTTCACCACAAACTAGTGCTAAAGCCATTTGGGTGCCTAAGCACTTGTTGACTAACCCAAAAGGACCCAACAAGAGTTGGATACCAAAGTGTGCTTAGGTTAATGATGTAGGTACTTGGTGATGAGATGAAGGCTTCAGGGTGGTTGAGCAAGCAATTTGATAATATTCACTCAATCTATCAACCAATTCTTATCATAATCTCTTATATGGTTGACCCAAAGACAATTCAATGAATATATCATATATTTCATCCTCACCATTAGTAACAAGTACCTAAATCTTATAGGATAGCTACTTTGTTCGTTTTGCGTTCAATAGTTCACAAATAGGCATATTTGTGAAATATTAAAAGTGGCTAATTAGATTCAATTGAAAAGTATTTTATTTTGCCATTTGATGCTTTTAATGGCTCTCTAGAGGAGCAATTTATTTGTTGAGATGTAGGGCATAAAATAAATACTATCGCTAAAATGAAGAATCACAAGCAGCGGGTTATTTGTTTCTGTCCTGCACCTATCGGACGTGTCCGGTATTACTATCGGACGTGTTCGATATGGACAGGGACAGAAAGCAAGTGTCTCTGTTCTGCGTATTTCAGACGTGTCTGGTATATTACAGGAACCAGAACACTAATTGGATTGCAACTGAGTCTTTGATCCATATATTTTTCATATATCCTTAATTTACTCAAAAGCTTGTGGTTTATTAAATCTTAATGGATTGTGAGCATCTCTTGAACTAAAATTTAAATATGGCAAATTATTTGTTGTGGTTCAAAATAGAAAATTGACTTTCAAATTCTTAATAGAATGAAGTGCTAGTTGAAAGTCATTTAAATTACTTAAAGCATTTATTTAGGGGGAGCTCAGTTTCTATTTTGCACCTTGTGGACTAACAAATTTATCTAGCATTCTTTGTAGTCCTTTGGATGAAAATTGATTTCGTATCTAGCATGATTATTTGGCAATTAAGGTTAACATAAAGATTATCATGCTATGTATCTTCTTAGTGGTATTCTTGTGGGCTCAAGGCAAAGGTATGTTTTTACATACATGCATTGTAGGTGCATCTAAGGCCCTTTATATATTAGAATGTGCATTTGTGAGACATATGAGAGATGTTTTTCAAAACCCATAACTAGCATGTGTAGGTGGGGTGAATTTGAAAAACTATTTGAATCTTGGTCTTGTGACCTAGTCTTGTCATGTGATAATTATAGCTCTCCTTGATTGTTTGATTGGCTAATTACACATGACATGGCTTTCTTAGTCCACAATCTACTATGTCCACAATCTCTCTCTCAAGTAATCAAAATCTATATATGCCAAATATTTGGAAAAGAAAAGTGATACTCATGGGGATTTGGATAAGAAAAGTAATTACACCTTATTTGGATCAAGGACATACATGTTTTTGGATCAAGAAATGATAGAGAAGGGGATTGGAATTAAGTAAATAAATTTGGAACAAGAACAGCTAGCCCGCAAATACCGGACGTGTTCGATATGAGCAGGGTTATAAACGGTCGTACACCCTTGGCCTGGTCCTATATCTCTCTTTCTCTCCTCCTCCAGCCGACGCTGCCACCGTTGT